>NC_090909.1:11383466-11638466 GCF_040956055.1 Brachionichthys hirsutus
ACGTAGTTCACATACATGTTCACAGACTCACGCAAAGTTAATGCTGTCTGTCTGATCGGAATCAGTGTTTCAGGAGATGATACAAGAATGATGAAGCGTTTGGGCTGCGTGTTACCTCTGAGCACGCATTTTAATTCTCCCTGTTCTCTTGTCAACCGAATGTGACTGTGCTGGTTTGTCTTGTGTATTTTTAGGTAGCCAGTCAGAGTTGAGCTGTGTGGTTGCTGTTATTAACCCGTTGGATACAGTAAACATGCCGAATGGCTACACCTACAAAACTCAGTTGACTCCGGTGATCACTGATGTTTCTCCTCGTAGAGGAGGCACTGCTGGAGGCACCCGGCTCACAATCAGAGGCTACGGTTTCAGGTGCAATGAAAGAAGAGAGAATGTGGTTTGACAGATGACACAATGGAGGAACCCGCCCAGATTCTAACCGGTTGTTAAGAATTAAGTGCTCAACTTACATGACACAATGACTTTTGTGTCACGAGATGTCCTTCATAGGGTACAATGGGTACATACAATGACATGTCAACACACAGTGTCCACAGTTCCTTAATCGTGTATGACAGGTGCTATGGGCCCCAAACCGCGGGGCTGTAATGTGCAATCTGTAGATGTATAAAAGGGACAGAGGAATAAACACACAAGCCGTGCCCTTGACATCCAGATTGCCTTTAGCAACCTGGAAGTTCCTCCGCCGAATCCAACCTCCAGCAACGCCTTGCAAGAAAGGTTCCACCTTGCAACTCGTCCCCTACTACCCATACAAATACAGGAAAACAAAGTACTAATGACAATTAGAAAAAAATGTCAAAGTGACCATAGAATATCATTGTATCAAAAATAAAAAATAAAAAAATAAAAAAATATTTATAATTACCAATTGGCAAACTAAATCAATGAGGTCACATTTTTAGGTGTACCACAAAAGTATTTTGTGAATACAATGTTATGCATACAACAAACAGCAATACGGTATTTCCTTATAAATACACACACACACACACTCGTCCCTCCTCTATTTCATGTGTTATACAGTATCATTTTGTTATATTTTTAGCTTGTGGGATTCCAACAGCGAGAAACAAGTGATATAAATGAACAATTTTGATTCATTATTGGTTCTTGAACTCTAACATGCTTCATTTACTTGCTGCATATTGTTACTTTATAGCATTGAGATGTATTACGTTAAAAGATAATAAGTCTTTTGCTCTTTCGTCTGCTCCATTTAATTTAATTTCATTATACTAACATTTTTATTCAATGTATCTGCCTAATCCTTATATTGCTTGATATTTTAATCTAGACAATACACAGAATAGTATTTTTTTTGCCATCTCTCGCACATACTTTTCCTCTCCTTTTCCTCTACAGCACGGAAATGAATGAAGTCAATGTTACTATCGCAGGGTCAGTGTGTGATGTTCAGTCCTCCAATGCCGCTCACATCATATGCTTGACAAACTCTCAGCAGCATTCTCAAGAAACCAAAGTCAGAGTCAGCATCAGAGACCTCGGCAAAGCCAAGCAGGTGACAGAGGACAAGTTCCATTAAGGCTGCCAAAACACACAGTGTCTGTTTCACAATGTGCTGTACACTCAGTGGATTAATCTGTCTTAAGCCTGTTTCTTTTTTCTTTAGGAAAGTGCAGATTTCTTCTACATTGATGTGTGGTCGTCCAGATTCACATGGGGTGGTCTGCCTCCCCCTGAGAAGGGTTCCTTTGCTGTTATAACTAAAGGCCAGACCATCCTGTTGGACATTAGCACCCCAGTGCTGAAAATGCTCCTTATTCAAGGTACAAACATCAGTACATGTAAAAACAGAGAAAGAAAACCCTCCTCACATCCAGTGTCGTTGCTCAAAGCCTGAAGGTGAAACCTTGGACCTTTAGTGTATAACTTGCTGTTTCGTTGCACTCAGGGGGGACACTGATCTTTGATGAAGCAGACATCGAGCTTCAGGCAGAAAACATCCTGATCACAGATGGTGGACATTTGCAGATCGGGACAGAGGAGGCACCATTCCAGCACAAGGCCGTCATCACCCTTCATGGACATGTACGCTCAGTTGAACTCCCCGTTTATGGAGCCAAGACACTGGCTGTCAGGGAGGGAGTGCTGGACCTGCATGGTATGAACGCACAAAGACAGCATCGATACCACGCTCTGTTGTTACAAGAGCAACTGGAGTACTCACATTCATGCCTCCGTTTCATCTATATTGCATGTTTTAAAGCATGTTGAAATTTCTTCCCAAACCCCAGAGTTATTGACATCATATCACAATAATGGGACCTCGTAGATTAACTTAAGTCATCTGTCCTGTGGGAATGTTCTCATTACTTTCACCTCTCATGTGTAGTTTTTCACAACCTGTCTGTCCAGGTGTTCCAGTTCCTGTCCCCTGGACCCATTTGTCCCAAACAGCCCCCCAGGGCTCCAGCACCCTGACCCTAATGAAGAGCGTGACATGGAAAGCTGGAGATGAAATTGTAATTGCTTCTACTGGCGACAGGTACAGCGAAGTCTAGTTTATTCTTGTAAAAATTGCTTTTTAAGTACTCGTAAATACCTCAAAATATAACATTTTAGGAAGCTTAATGAAGTATTAGTATTAATTAGAAATTCGCAATTTTAAAGTAGGGTAAAATTATAATAGCGTGTCAAAACCAAACTATGCTTATTATCTATTTGCAGGTAGCATGAGATAGCCTTACTGACAATTATCTTGGTATGAAAAATTATTTTGAGGCATTATTATCTTATTAAATTTATTTTTACCCTTAAATAAGTCAGCACAAGTTAAGTTATAACAGGGAAATGAGGAACACCCGAAAAACTAGCTAGAGCACTGATGTTAACTGGTGTAGCAGCCCAATGACACTATTGTCTGAATTATGGGAAGTACAAATTAAATATTGAATAGGATTATTTTAAGATGCCTTTAGTAAAACAGGGCATTAAATAAAATGAAGACAACAACAAATAAACAAGAGCTCTACTTTCTGGTACCAATAAAAATGTGTGGAGGTTTATTTGTGGTAAATGCCATTTATGCTCTTTCCAGACATAGCCAGCGAGAGAATGAAAAGAGGACAATCGCTGCCGTGTCGTCTGATGGCAACACAATAACGCTGACCGAACCTCTCGCTTACACTCATCTCGGGGTGACCGTCACGCTGCCTGATGGTACAAACTTTGGAGGCAGAGCTGAAGTGGGTCTCCTCACCAGGAACATCGTGGTACAAGGCTCTCAAAAGCAAGAATGGAAAGACAAGATTGATGCCTGTCCCAATGGCTTTAACACAGGTTCTGTATTTCAGTGGATTATGATGATATTTGAATTTTATTGGTCTTAACTTTGCTCTGAATGTCCTGTAAAAATAGAAAATATCAGACATAGCATCTTTGTTGTGAGAGAAGTTATTACATGCTCAAACTGAGAACAAATTTAGATTCACATATACGCCATATACTGTAATTAGCATTTTATTCAGTGGAGGCTTATTTACTAGATTATTATCAAAGTATTATGAGAAACCTTTCCATCATTTCCTCCCAAAGTCAATCATGGGCAAGAAGTTAACCAGAAAAGTTCTGTTATTTTTGTATCTATGTTGTTCGTGATTATCATTAATTTCAATAGAATTGTACTTTTCAAATTGGGGGGACAACTATTCTAAATATATCTAGCGAAAAAGGTAATTAAACAATACAAAACATATAGCCACAGCAAATCAACGTTCTCCACTTCACCCTGTACTTTGCATCGTCCTCCCCAACCAGCCACTCCGCTTATCCGGGGCCGGGTCGCGGGGGCAGCAGCCTAAGCAGGGAAGCCCAGACTTCCCTCTCCCCGGCCACTTCTTACAGCTCTTCCGGGCAGATTCCGAGGCGTTCCCAGGCCAGCCGAGAGACATAGTCTCTCCAGCGTCTCCTGGGTCTTCCCCGTGGTCTCCTCCCAGTGGGACGTGCCCTGAACACCTCCCCAGGGAGGCGTGCGGGAGGCATCCAAAATAGATGCCCGAGCCACCTCATCTGGCTCCTCTCAACGCGGAGGAGGAGCAACTTTACTCCGATCTCCTGCCGGAGATCAGGGGACTGATCTTCTCACCCAAGGGAGAGCCCAGCCAGCCTATGGAGGAAGCTCATTTCCGCTGCTTGTACCCGCGATCTTGTTCTTTTGGTCACTACCCAAATCTTGTGATCAGAGATGAGGGTAGGAACGGAGATCGATCGGTAAATGGAGAGTGTTGCCTTTCGGTTCAGCTCCCTCTTCACCATGATGGATCATTGCTGACGCTGCACCGATCCGCCTGTCGATCTCCCGCTCCATCCTTCCATCTCGTCCATTATAAAACAACTTGAATCCTGCTTCTAGCCGTGTTTCTTTTCTACCTGGTCTCCTGGACACACAACACATCAACCTTTCTCAAAGTCAAAGTCTCCATTCCCTCTTCTCTCGCTGCTGATGCACCCGTCTTCCTCCTCTTCTTCGTCTCTGTCTTTGACCCACAATAATCCAATTTCCAGCAGCGTCCTGTGGGTTAACATCGTTGCTGGTGGTCGTTGTTAACCCGGGCCTCGACCGATCCGGTATTGCTTTCTTATTCACATTGATTTGCATAATTTCTTGTGGCACATTTTTACGCCGGATGCCATTCCTGGTGCAACTCTGCATTTACCACGGCTTGAGACCGGCACAATGGAGAAACTGGCAATGCTACGTTAGCTCCTACTAACCGCACTACCCCATACTACCCATGAGGCTGCATTAAACATTTCATTTAAAAAAAAATCTAGAATGCATGTTGAAGGCTTGACTTCATCATGTACCTTGTACTTATTTTGAGATAATAATATATATATTAGTAAATGTCAGTATGTTCATGTAATATTAAGGCATATTCTGTCACTTTGTTGTAGGTCAATTTGCAACCCAAACTTGTTTTCAAGGAAGGTTTGGGGAGGAAATCGGAGCAGACCAGTTTGGATGCTGCATCATGTTACACGCTCCCAGAGCCAATGAGAATCTTGCAGTTGGCAGAATAGAATACGTTGAGGTGCAATGCTTTCGATATTTCATATGAAATGCAATCGTTTTCTGTTATTCTACACTGCCCATTATTGCTCTGTTTTGATCAGCGGTAGTTGTACCTTTTTATTATGGAGTGCAAACAAGTCTTTCTGCTATCTCACAGGTTTTCCATGCCGGACAGGCCTCCAGATTGGGACGTTATCCCATCCACTGGCATCGGCTGGGAGACATTAACTATAAATCATATGTGAGGGGTTGTGCTATCCATGAAACATTCAACAGGGCAGTAAACATCCATGACACTCACAAGTTACTAGTGGAGTTCAATGTCATTCATAACATCATGGGCGGGGCTTTCTTCTTGGAGGATGGCATTGAGACACAGAACATCATCCAGTATAACCTGGCAGTGTCGGTCAAACAAAGCACCAGCCTGCTGAACGATGACATCACCCCTGCTGCCTACTGGGTTACCAATCCCAACAACATCATCCGGCACAATGCCGCTGCAGGAGGGACTCACTTTGGCTTCTGGTACCGCATGCACGAGCATCCCGAGGGTGCATCTTTTGACAGAAACATTTGCCTGAAGATGATTCCCCTGGGGGAATTTTATAACAACACTGTACACTCACAAGGCTGGTTTGGTCTTTGGATCTTTGAGGATTATTTCCCCATGAAGGATGGGGTTTGCCACTCCAAAAGCCCGGAACCCGCCGTCTTCTCCTTCCTCACCACCTGGAACTGTGAGAAAGGTGCTGAGTGGGTTAACGTCGGTGCTGTGCAGTTCAAACAATTTGTCATGCTCAACAATGAGAAAGCTGGTATAGAAGCCAAGCGCCTGATTCCTTCTGCAGTGACAGGTTTTGGATTAGATGCAGGAGCAATAGTGTTCGACAGCATTATCGTGAGTCACGTTGATGAGCTCGGGCTGGGAGAGGAGCACTGCACAAGTCAAGGTGTCATTGTGCCTTTAGATGATGGCCTGAGTGTCCTTAACACAACATTCATCAACTTCAATCGGCAAAAGTGTTCAGCCATCGGGTTTACCTCCATTGATGGGATTTGCACAGACCGTTGTGGCGGCTGGTCATCCAGATATGGACAGCTGAAGTTCTTCAACTCACAGAACAAGGTTTTCTTCAGGTGGGAGCATGAAGCATGGCTACTCGACATTGATGGCTCCCTGACAGGTACTCATATTTCTCTTATTAATATTCAATCTATTTGACTTTACTGATAAGACTTCAACCAAGGAGGTCATGTTGTCATTAGTAGCAGGCAAAAATGTACTATTCCATTGACAAACGAAAAACAGATTTATATCCTACGATATACTTGGTTGTAGCACAAAATTTTAATAATACATTTCAGCACATTTTATATAATTATTTATTTGATATTTGATGAAAATCAGTTATTGTTTTTATCATCATGTTGAACTGGGTGCTGTTCCTTTTGATCATTTCAGGTAAACCTGACCATAAAGTAGTGCCTATGAGCTCCTTGCTGGACCGTGCTCACTGTTCCCCGAGCCCTGAATTCAGCGTGGGTTTCCCGGCCGCTGTGTGTGACCACACTGTCAACTTACATCGTTTGGCATTAAATAAACCAACTCCAAGCGCTCTGGAGTGGAAGGATGTTGTCATAACCAACGAGCATGGTACTTATTAAATACTCTGTTTCATAGCTTCTCTAACCAGCTAAACTGTTTTCAGCTGTGCTAATATGATTGCACAATGTTTTCTAATCATCCATTAGCCTTCTGAAGCAAAGAGCAAAGACATTGTACCATTAGAACACTGAAGTGATGGTTTCTGGAAATGGGCCAGATAGACCGATGTAGCTGTTACACCAAGAACAAGACATTAGCAGCTAGAATAGTCATTTACCACGTTAGCAATGTATCAACTGTATTTCTGATTAGTTTAAAGTTATTGAAAAAAACAGTGCTTTTCTTTCAAAAATAAGGACATTTCTAAGTGACCCCAAACTTTTGATCGGTAGTGTAGCTGTAATATTGTACATTTTTATTGACATTAAGACTGCTGTCTCCCTCATACAGGTTCAAGTGTAATTTCATATCTGGACAAGAGACTCACTCATAGGTTTGGCTGGATGTCTCTGCTGCCCTCAAAAACATCATACAATTTGTACTTTAAGAACTCGGGTCATATCACCAACATCACTTATAATGCAAAATGCTATGGCTTCAAGGTAAATGAACAATGTTTGATAGTAAAATTAGCAATATACCGGTACTCAATTTTGTTTGTTCATATACTGAGGTTTTATTCCTTCAACTTTTTTGTCCACACAGCCGGATGAATATGTGATCATCAGCCACAACTTCACCCAGAGTGTAGACAGGGTCCACATCATCGATGACAGGAACGGCTCTTCAGCACAGCTGACATTCAGTAACAGCAACGGGGACTGGTACTTCAACAAGACCTCCAATGTCCTCTCCTACATTGGTAAGTTGGTGGAGAACCAGGTGCTGAAAAGACTTCATGACTACAGATGTCAGCGCTATCGGTCTGTAGTCATTAAGTCCTGTGATCCTTGGCTTCTTGGGGACAGGGACAATGGTGGAGGAGGCTGGCACATGACAGGACTCCAGGGAGGTGTTAAAGATGTCTGTGAAGACATGAGTCAGCACTGGCACAGTGTTTCAGGGTGGAGGGGGAAACATTGTCCGGCCCCGCAGCTTTGTGGGGGTTCAACTTCATGAACTGTCTGTGCAGGCATTTGATGGAGTGCCCTCCGTGTTGTGGGGGGAGGAGGGGGTGACTGGAGAGTCCGGGGGGGGGGCTGGGCGATCGAAGCGGCAGTAGTGTATATTTAAACGCTGAGCGAGCGGCAGGTCGTTCAGAGCTCGGGGGGCTTTGGGCTTGTAGTTGGTAATGGCCCTCAGCCCCCTCCAAACTGCTGCAGGGTCGTTGGCAGAGAACTGCTGCTGGAGTCTGCGTGAATATGCTGATTTAGCATTCTTCAGCTCCCTGCTAATCCTGTACTTCACCTCCTTATAGCTGTCACTGTCTCCGCTCCTGCGTGCTGCCTCTTTCTCACGTCTGATCTGGCTGATCTTCGACGTGAACCAGGGCTTGTCTTTAGCATAACTCACCCTGATGTGCGTTGGTACAATGCGCTCCTCATTGTAGCTTATCCATGAGGCCACAGTGTCCGTGTACTCATCCAGATTGTCTGTAGCAGCCCTGAATACACCCCAGTCTGTTTTCGGGGGGGGGAAAGAAATCTAACTTCTGAAGTAGAAGTCTCAAAATCCTGAAAGGCCATGTGTCTCAAATATGATACGTTTAGCAATACAGTAAAGGGTTAATGAAAAACAAAACGTCAAATAATCAAACATAAAACCCTGAACCATGACCGATATATTGATTCCAATGTTAATTATGATGACGATACTAAAACGAATGAGCAAAAACAGTTAAATTGATGTATTGCCATTTCCTTCAGTGGTGATGTCATTATCAGTGTGTGAAGGCCATGTCACAGTGTGTGTGTCCATAGAATCCATGCCCTTGATGGTTTAGCACAGGGGTCGGGAACCTTTTTGGCCGAGAGAGCCATCAACACCACATATTTTTAAATGTATTTCCGTGAGAGCCATATAATATGTTTAAAACTAAACAAGTAAATGTGTGCATTTTATGTAATCGACAGCAAAATACAGCAACCCCACTTGAACAGTGTCTCTGCCTCATCTGCGTTGCCTACGCGATTGATAGATAAATAAATAGATAGATGATAGATAGACATGTATGTTTACCACTTACCTACTGAAATTACTGGTTTGACACTGTTTTTGAACGCAGATCGACCCGCTATCAATCGCCGTTTGTCCCTTTCCCAGTGAGCAGAACGGCGTATACAAGCCGGACTTCCTCCGATCGCTGCCTCATAGCGAACTGGCTTTCTAGGCACCGCTGACCGTCGCCGGTTCGCGTATGCACAAAGGAGTGTAACGAAACAATTTTTGTATAATTAAAGAGCCAGATGCAGCCATCAAAAGAGCCACATCTGGCTCCCGAGCTATAGGTTCCTGACCCCTGGTTTAGCAGAAAGCGTTCAGGCGTGTATCTAATGATTGAGTGATTCTTTGCATTTTATATTGTTCTGTGCGTGCAGTGTCTGGGAGGACGAGCCAGCGTCTGCGCCGGGACAGCGTTGACCGGTCTCTGGTTGACACGCAGGTGAACTTTAAGGTCTACCGCTGCTTCTTCCCCAGCTGCATTGAACCACCTCCAGCCGCACTGACCCCGCCTTTTGCCAATCAACCTGACAACTTTACGTAGGTTTAACATTTAATTCTTTACCTCTTAATTACTTCTTACTACAACAATATAAAGATTATCCAGTGGAGCTGCTGGACGATATCGGTTAAAACCTGTATACAGTGGCCCCTCGATATAACGCGGTTCATCTTTCGCTCTTTCGCGGATTTGTTTTATGCAATTTTGCATGTTTTATTTACAGTGCTTGAACTCGCATTGTGTTCTGCTGTAGCACAGCCACGTCAAATCAGGAGAGAATGGACCTTTCAACAGTAAAGATTAACAGTTAACGCAACTAATTATTGATACACACAAAACAGAACAGGCTGAATAAATATAACAGCGACGTGTCTTTAGATATTTGGGGCTAATGTTTGCTAACTTACCAAACATCTGTCCTCACACAAACTTCGTGACTGAAGGAAATGAAGCGTCAGGTTGAGGGTTTTGACTGACAGCTCACGTGTCCAATGGCATTCAAGAAAGGGACCATGCGCCCAATTAGTGGGCGCATGGGTGGAAGTCCTTTTTGCTGTAATGTGTACAATATAATGTGTGTGGTAAAAGGTTTACAGCCTTAAAACATGTATAATAATTGTAATAGAATAAAGCTGACTACTTCGCGGATTTCGCCTATTGCGGGTTATTTTTAGAACGTAACCCCCGCGAGAAATGAGGGACCGTGCAAAACCGAATAAAACGAACTTTTTTTGCCACTCAATATTTCAACTAATTATTGCCAGCAGGTGATGATTTTAATAAACTTAATATAACCTTAAACCTTCATTGTACTAAAGGTTCTGGTCGTTTTTCTCCAGGCTGTGGTCCAATGCCTCTTTCTGGAAAACTTTAGCAGAAAACAACTTCAATGTCCCGACAGAGGGAGCCGACCTGATCATCCCATCAAGTAAGCTTGGAAGGAAACAGAAGAACATTAAATTACGTAAAATAAAGTGCAACTAGTGTAGAAAATGTTATCTGAATATTGCATGTCAACACATTATGATGGATGATAGAATACTATAGTAATCGCAGAATAATATTAATTTTAACTTCCATATTTATGTATTAATTCATGATTGTTATTCTAATGTGCTGTTAATATTGTACATCCATCACAGATGTGTGGGTGGTTTTAGACGTCAGCACTCCTCCTCTCAACAAGCTGATAGTGATGGGAGTGCTTGAGATCTCTGACCCCACCAGCGGACCAGTCAGCAGTGTGGTGATAGACGCTGTGTACATCTCCATCCAGGTGGGAGTGATTAGCAGCACTTTCACTTAAAGACCATTCTGTTATTACCTTTTACTCTAACTCAGTGCTTCTCAAATGGTGGGGCGCGCGGTGCGATGTCAGGGGGGCCGCCTGTGACCGTGGAGAAAATGCTTTTTTTTGCCTTACGAGATTAAAGTGTAATTGCACATCCACTCCAGTAGTTGGCAGTGGCGCCCTGATTGTCAGAGTGCGCGCAGGGAGTATTAGCAGAAGAAGAGCGCTTGTAAACAAACAATCTACGGTGGGAGAAGAAAGACCTGGCTTCCTCATTTTGCTAAAAGCACAATTCTTTTTTCATTTTGGTTTTGTAGGTTAAAGTGTTTTAAATTTTGTGCTCCCTAGTTAATGTTGCTGATCAATTTTAATTTATTATTATTTATTGATGTTATTTAATTTAATGTATTATTTAATTGTATAAATTGTAGTTTAAGGATTAAAATGTTAGAAGAGAACGGTGCCGGTCGATCGGTGCATCCCTGTCTCTAACTGTAGCACAATAAGGAATAGAGGCAATATAGACCTTCTATTTAGTGTATTTATCTTCAAAATGTAATGTTTCCGCACCATTAGTAACATCTTCTCTAAACAGCTTCTTCTTTTTATTTGTCCCAATTGAACAAAGATCATTTTCACCGGCATAACAAATATCAAATGGTCATCTTACTAAAAGATCTTTGGACTTCCTACGCCGTTTGATTGACAGTTGAGTTATACGTCTGTTGTTTCAGGGTGGAAGGCTGCTTGCAGGACGGGCTGATGAGCCGTTCAGAGGGCAGCTGCTCATCTCGCTGAGAGGGAGCCACAGCACTCCTGACTGGCTCCAGCCTAATGGACCCAATCAGGGATCAAAAGTTCTCGGTAAGAGAATCCCAATATGCTTCGCCTGAACGGACAAAGAACATAACTGGAACAGGAACATCCACTAAAATAATGGTTTCTATATTGCGTTTGGATGGAGTTATAGCGGATCTCCCTCCAGGACCCCTGGGGGGTAGCAAACCGTGCTGTATTTATTTACTACGTTCTATATTGATTATTATTTTTATTATAACATCATCATAAGTACCGCATACTCCGTATGTGTATGCTGTAACCGAGTGGTCGCCGACCTTTTTCCTGCCACGGACCGGTTTCATGCAGGGCAATTTTTTCGCGGACCGGGGGGGTAATTAAATTAAAAAAAAGGAACATAATCTTACCCATAAAGTTTATATTATACACTTGCAATAACTATTGCATAATAACAAGTATTACACCAATATCTACTCACCATTAGTTGTGGTCTCAATAATTGCTTCTGTCCTTCATGGTCACGTTTTTTTGTTTAATAAATTCCACATTCTTGTCTTTTAATCCAGGGTTCTTGGTCTCTGCGAAGCAGTTTTGAACCTTTCATTGCTCGCCAACGAAGCTAATCAGCTGTAGATAAACCGTCTGTCTCCTGGTTTGTCTGTTAAAATAAGTTTTCTTTTCTTCTTCCTCCTCAGTTTGACTTTTCCCCTTAGCAAAGAAGCTCTCCAAAGACGTTTTTTTATTTGTTTGTTTCTATTAATTCTCGCTAGTTTACGGCTTTAAGTAACGTATCACATGACCAAGGAAATTCACAGACGTTACGTTGTAGTAAATCTGGTCGTTTTTCCAAATAAAACACTTTTTAGCCGCTAATAATCGATACAACGGAAATGTTATAAATTATTTATTCTTTCTGTGCGGCCCGGTAACAAATGCCTCACGAACCGGTACCGGCCCGCGGCCCGGTGGTTGGGGACCACTGCTGTAACCAATAGATGCAGGAAAAACATTTCCTGCATAATATAAAATAATATAAAAGAAATAAAATGAATAATTAAATTAAATAAAATACATTTACCTTCAACACTTATTTTCTCTTCCTTCACTTAGATAAGAAACAACAAGGAATCAGTCTAAGTAGTTTTTCATCTTTTCTACAACGGGATACTGAACACATCCGTGTTCTACATGCTTCCGGTCTGATCCGTGTGTGTTGATGTGCCACAGGTGTGTTTGGTACGCTGGAGCTCTACGGACAACCTCACAACGTCTACCACGCCAAACTCGCTGCCACGGCTCCGGCTCGGTCCAACACTCTGACCTTGGCAAAGTCTGTCGACTGGACGGTCAGTCGGACTTCTTCTCGCTTTGTGTGGATTGAAATGTGAAGCTCTCTCTCTTTGTTTAAATCTAATGCAGATTCTTCACATTTACATGTGCAGGTTGGAGACGAGGTCGTCGTCTCGACCACCAGCTACAACGCGTGGGAAACTGAGAAGCGCCAGATCACCGATGTGTCGGGAGACGGCCGCATCCTGACCCTGAACCTGCCTTTGGCCCACACTCACATCGGTTAGTTCAACTTCTGACTCCAGAGCCTTCACGTTTCATTAGATATTCAGTTTGTCATTGTGCTATTAATCTTTTTTATTTAAACGATTGGGAGGAGATCAAAATGTGTTTCATGCTGAGCAAACAGAAGCCTGTTGCTCCGTCTCTGTCCAGGTGAGACTCACTCTGTCCCAGGTACAGTCTTCACCTACACTCTGGCAGCTGATGTTGGGCTCCTGACCAGAAACATAAAAGTCATCGGACAAGAATATCCAAAGATGATGACCGAATCGTTCGGAGCGAGACTTTTGGTTGGCACCTACTCCTGGGCTGGAATCAACCACAAAGGTATTGATCAGGTGTCTAAAATGTGCTTTCTGTTTCTAGAGACCTCTCTATTTACTTCATTCACTGGATTCCTCAGTCAGCCAATGTGTCCCTCATGACATTTTACTACTACTACTGTACTTTTGGTTTGTCCCGTGAGGCATCGCCACAGTAAATCAACGTTCTCCACTTCACCCTGTCCTTTGCATCGTCCTCCCCAACACCAGCCACTCTCATGTCCTCCCTCACTACGTCCATGTCTCTTCTCCTGGGTCGTCCTCTAGCCCTGTTCCCTGGCAGTTCCATCCTCAGCATCCTTCTACCGATATAGTCCCCGTCTCTCCTCTGGACATGTCCAAACCATCAAAGTCTGGTCTCTCTGACCTTGTCTCCAAAACGTCTAACCTTCACTGTCCCTCTTATTGTCTAATTTCTAATCCTGTCCAACCTGGACACTCCCAAGGAGAACCTCAGCATCTTCATCTCCTCCACTTCTAGCTCCGCCTCTTGTCTTTTCCTCAGAGACACTGTCTCTAAGCCGTCCATCATGGCTGTCCTCACCACTGTCTTGTAGACCTGTCCCTTCGTCCTATCACAGAGCACACCTGATACTTTCCTCCCCCCGTTCCAGCCTGCCTGAACACGATTCTTCACCTCCTTTCCACATTCTCTCCATCACTCTGCACTGTTGACCCGAGGTACCTGAAGTCCTCGACCTTCTTTATCTCATGACATTTTAAAGCTGTTGTTTTCAACATGGATTAAACCCAGAAAGGTTTTTATTTAGATTTGAGGTACAAATTTTTTTATTTCATGCTGATTATATTTCTGGGCAGCAGTGGAAAGTTACTTAATATTCTATAGTTTGTTTATTTCTTGAACTGCACAGTTCATTTATCTGAATTATATAGAAACACGTCATAATTTGATATTTCATTCCTAAAGGAAAAGCTCAGCTAAGAAACGTGGAATTCTTCCACTCTGGTCAGGAAGGATGGAAGGACGATGCCGATCCTCGTTACTCTGTGGTCTTCCTCAACCTGGGAGAGGTACAGCGACAGACGACACACTTCAAACGCACCAAAGTGCTTTGGATTAAGGACTTTTAAGATAATTAATTTAGTTGGAAAGTGACTAAGATATCTGCAGATTTGGGTAAATCAGTCCATTTGATGTTTCATGGCCTTCAGTGCTGTATGTCGTGTTTGCTGCCAGGCAGGAAATCTGTTACATTTGTGAAATTGAAGTTAAATATTTTGTGTCAAAAGGTTTCAGGAGAAGATTCTTACATTCAGGGCTGCGCTTTCCACGATGGCTTCTCTCCAGCGATTGGCGTGATTGGGACAGATCAATTGAAAATTGACGATAACGTCATCCACCACACTGTGGGACAAGGTAGACGTGGCACATGCGTAACATTTCCTCTGTAGCAAATAGGACATCTTTAATATTTGAAAATGCCTGGTAGGTATCAGAGTTAAGGGCAATGGCATCATCGTGAGGAGGAACCTGGTATCAATGACGCTCTGGCCCGGATCATATCAGGGTAGAGAGGAGCCCCAAAACCTTGACTGGGTCGCTGGTATCGAGGTCTGTCTGCTTAAAATACAATCACTCATGTAATCAATAACCCAAACTGTATTTATAATCTGCTGCTCTGTCTTCAGGTTAGTGAGGCGATTACTGTTGTGCTGCAGCATAACATCATTGCAGGCTACGAGAGAGTCGCTTATCACATCGATGGGGAACAATGTCCAGGTAACACTAACGATAACGTGATAATGGGCACTTCTGCTCTTTAACTCATGCTTGGTGGAACAATAACGCTGATCATGTCAGATTATAGTTCACTGACGAATAGTCAAGCTGAGGACGTAAAGTTCTCAAAGGGGGTTTCCCTCCCTGGCCTGTGCAGGTTCAACGAACAAGAATGAGAAGTGGACCGATAACGAGGCTCACGGGGGTCTTTTTGGGGTCTACATGAACAAAGACGGGTTGCCTCTCTGCAGCCTCATCGAGGGCTTCTTTATCTGGAGGAGCTTTGACCACGGCATCTACTTACAGGTTTACATACTGAACACCATCCATGTCTTGCCATTTGTTTTATGCATTTCCTTCAACCACAATGTTTAGTTGTTGTTGGGCATCTAAAAACCTCATGAACCATTTATCTGCAGTTTGTGACACACAATACATTATGAAATATAACTCTGCCACCATTTGTTATCCTAGAGTACCTGGAAGGAAGTTACTCTGTTGCTGTTAAACTATGTTTGTATAAGTACATAAAAGTTACTCATGTAATGTTTTTAGTAAATGTTTAGTAATGTTTAGAGTAAAGACCATCAGCTGCAGGAAAAGACATGACAAATCATCTTCCCCACCTTCCTCTTCCTCTTCTCCCCTCGCAGACCAGCATGAATGTTATTGTGTCCAACGTGACCCTGGTGGACAACGGGTTGGGCATCATGTCTCTCATCTACGGTCCTCCATCGCCGTCACACTTATTTGCTGAAAAAAACGTCCAGATTCAGGTCTAGCTGGCTTCATTCATTGCAATTGCCTAACACATATCATTTGGTTGTCTCGTTTCATTTTGTGATGCTGAAGTTGATAGATTTCTTATTCCTTTATTTTTTTATCAGGATGCCTTGATTGTTGGCAGCAGCCCCAACTTCAACTGTTTGCACACTTTGCCCTCCACTGACTTTAATACTTTCATCACCCAAAGCCATCGAGCCCCAAGACCTCCAAATGGTACCGTGTGCAAACATAACAACACAGAATCGATTGATTATTGTGATTTTACTGTCATTTAAAGACACCATCATATTCTTAGACTGCAAGAAAGAGTTGCAGCAGGCCTTGAAAGGAGGAGGAGGATTGGCTTTTAAGGCATCAGCTTTGAATCGGGGAGAACAGTGTAGGGTTAACATACGACAAAGGGCCATCAGTGGAAACTGAACCTATGACCAGTGCGCGGAGATCAAGGTCTCTTTACATTTACAGGTTAATCAGGAAAGATTTATTACTTTGATTTCTGTAAAGGAGGCAGAGCTGGAATCTGTTGGCCGAATTTTCAGTCGACACAGAACAATGCTCCCAAAAAGAGCCATCACATGAACAACAACTACAATGCCATCGGGGGACAGATGCTTCTAAAGGGTGAGTTCAGACACTGACAATGTAGTAATGTTATTTTGCTATGTAAACATATACCATTGAAAAGAGTATTTACAATAGCGTGTTAGAATAATTGACTCCTACGCTGTCATTTCTCTTCGCAGACACGACGTTTGTCCATTTCAGAGATGTCTGCTCTGGAGAAAGGAATGTCATGTTCATAACAAACCCACTGAACGAGGACCTGCAGCACGCTGTGCAGGTTTCAGGCATAACCATGATCGACAGCAAAGCGGATGATATGGTTTTCATCCACAGACCTGATCTAAGGTAAACCGTGCTCCGACTGTGGTGTCGTTTCTACGTATGTCAAACTTTGAAACGCGTCTCAAATGTGTGCCTGCCGAAACTTGGGGAATCTATATGGTGCTGATAAAAAAATTAACACTGTGATAAATTTGCAATACAATGGCAAATAACAGAATTCATTTTCAGAGTGACATGAAAAATGTGATTTTAGAGTCAAGATGTTGCATAAAATTAAGGGTGTCAAATCGCGTTAATTGTGATTAATTGATTACAGTCCCATTTAGCGCGTATTGTTGTTTAATCGCATTAATTGTGATTAATTGATTACAGTCCCATTTAGCGCGTGATGTTGTTTAATCGTGTTAATCTAATTTTTAGTCTCTAACTTTACTGCTTCTGTATTTCCTTTTTATAAAATCCTTTTATGCGCTGGGCTTTTTGTGCCGGGGTTGTTGGGGATGGAATAGTCAGTGACACCCTGAAGTGGACACTGATTGGATGTCATTGCATTTGGGCTTGTTTAGCACAAGCTGATAGGCTCCCATTGTAGGTGGGAGGGACAAGTTGAGGAGCGGAGAGGATCGCAGCCAAGCACCCAGTCGCGAGTTAGCAGCTTAGTGAGCCGTAGCAAAGCTCTTCACCAAACTAAACTGGAGGAGATGCCTCGCTATGAGCAAGTCTGCGACCGACACGCTGACAAATGCACTCGCCAGGTGGACAGCCATGACCTGCAGCTCCGGTGACGCATCATACAAGCCTCCGTGCAAGCGATGACCACAATCAGAACGATGCACGACGGAGAACATAAAAACAAATACATTCTGCATCTGTTGGAATGGAATTTCACTCAGCGATTAATAAAGTTTTCTGATTCAAGTCAAGCAATCATTGACTTTATAAAGCTACTGTTTGTTATAGTAATCTTTTTATCTGCCACAAAAATGTAATGAATTAAATGCATCAAGTTGAGGACTTTTCTCTGCAATTTTTAGGTGAGATTAAAAAATAGATTAATTGGATTAATTAATTACTGATCATAGTTAATTAATCGCTCAAAATGTTGAATCGCATGACAGGACTACATAAAATGTCTTCAAAATTCTGAAAACGATATGCTAATTCTCCGTTTTGTTAGTGTGCCATCGTCTGTGTTGTTATTTCCCAAGTTAATGATGCATTTTTCCCTTGACAAGCTGCCACGGCGTTATGGGTGGAGCTAATGGACCTGGGCCCACCCACTTCCACAGCTGGCCCACACTAAATGACTGGACCATATATCATTATACATTTTCTTATTTTCTTACTGTTATAGTTTTTTTTGGTCACTTTGATTACGGCACACATTCCCTGTGGCATGTGTTCGTTAAACTTCTCCATCCAGTTTTGCATTAATTTATCACCGAGATCTTGTATCATCTCTGCATGGTAACAGCAGTAAAGCTTAGGCCAGTCTGATCGCCATGTAAAGCAGCAGCTCCTACCATTGGACAAGACCTCCTGCATCACCAAAGTACAAGTCTGCAGTTCTCTAGGACGTCTGTCAGATCCTGCCTTTTCGTCTTTTATCGCATTCACTGCTACAAAGACCTCCTCAATGCCTCCAGAGACCAGTCAGCTCGACAGGAATCCAGCAGCCCAAAGCCTATAAGTGTATAAGTGTTATGTAAAGGCTAAAATGATTTGAGTGATTTCACTGTGTGTCAGGACGGTGAACCCATCTGACTGCGTGGACATGAACTGTGACGCCAAGAAGAAGGCCCTCATAAGAGATGTGGACGGTTCACTTCTGGGTTCTGTGGGCGCTGTGGTGCCTCATTCTGAGTATGAATGGGGAGGGGATCCCAGGAGGGGACTCGGCGACTACCGCATTCCCAAAGTCATGCTCTCATTCCCCAACGGCAGCCGCATTCCCGTGGACAGCGTCGCTCCCTACAAAGGTAAGCAGAAGAAGGAAAGAAAACATTAAAACATTAAAGCAGCTCAAATTCTCTCCATCCATCCATCGTGTGTCTTCAGGTGTGATCAGGAAAAACTGCACATACGTGACTGCCTGGCAGGCCTATAAGTGTTTCGGGCTGAACTACAGGATGCTGGTGATTGAGAGTCTTGACTCTGACACAGAGACTCGACGTCTGTCCCCCGTTGCTGTCCATGGAGAGGGCTTTGTGGATTTGATCAACGGTAAGTCATGTCGTACAGCTCTAATGTACGCCCTAAAGTTACCATCGCAACTGCAATTGAAAAACAAAAAGATTATTGGAGATCAGGACAGCAAATCACTAAATCACAGCAACATATTTTTTGCTGATTGTACAGAAAGTAAGATGTTTTGAGAAGTTTAATCAAGTGTCTCAGTCACTCTGCGTCCTTTCTGCCACGATCAGGGACGTGCATCTAATGTTTTTAAACTTCCTGTTGAAAACGTATCAGGGCATCGCTGCAGCAGGCACCTACCGCCAGCTGGGTTCATTCGTTCCTCGTTTCTGATTTATTGCTGCATTTATTTATTTATTTGAAAGGATAAAACCCCTTGAGATGAAACCATCTCGTTTTCAAGAGGGTCCTCAATCAAAACAAAACAGAAATAACAAAATTACAGCAGTGCAGATATGCAAAAAAACCAAACAAAATTAAAAATACTCTCTCTTTACACACAAACACACATCCACACACTCAAGCTACACACATACAAACATGCACATGTCAAAATAGTAATAATAAACTAAAATTGCAGTTATTACATGAAAAAATAAGATAGCAACACAAAGTTAAAAACAATTACAAGCATTTTGAAAATGTAACAATAGGGCATTTTTAAACAGATTATAAAATTTTATAAAGCAGATGGATGATGGAAGACTGTTCCAATCAGCGGGAGCTTTGAATTGGAATGCAAATTTCCCTATTTCCTTTTTAATCCTCGGAACAACAAAAAAGGTTTGGTCAGCATGACGTAAACTATAGGAAGATTGGAAATAAATTAAATAATGTTTCAAATAACCCGGATAACTGAGGTTAATGCATTTAAAAATAAATAATAACCAGTGAAATTGTCGTCTGCAGGATGGAGTAAGCCAGGACAGTTGTTGGTACAGCAACATTTTCATTGTGTGTATGAACTATTGTTGTCTTTTTTTGTATTTGGCATTGTGATTTTGACTTCTGGCACTATACTGTTGACACGAAAGAAATTTCTTGTGTTCAAAAATCATCAGTTAAAAAACATGGTGCGTCCCGTAGGGCTTAATGAACAGAGAAGACCCCAAAAATGCGGAGACAGAGCCAGGGACCAGATCCGAGTCTTTAATCACGCTAAACAAAAAAACACTGTACTGAGGGGCGGACGGGCTGGAACGTCCAGTAAGAAAAGCAGCCAAAAGAAATTGCAAGAAATAACGGGCTGGATCTGGTAACTTATCCAACAAAACGAACTCAAGATACTCAGCTGACTTCATGCGAAAAACGGCAGAGAACGGAAAGGCATCACAAGAGCAGGAACAGGAACAGATCGGATGGAATGGGAGACATTCGGGTGATCTGGTGATTGGAACACAGGTGACCGAGGGACTTAAGCAGTCGGGTAATTGGAGGATGGATAACCGGTGTGCCCGCTCTGCTCTGCCGGTCCGTTCTCTGTCACGCCCACTGCCGAGAGAGAGAGAGAGAGGAGAATGAATGAACAGAAATTAAACAAAGGAAAAATCCCAAACCCAACAAAACATGGAGATTTAATTCAGTTGAGTGTGTGTTTGTTTCCAGGGCCACAGGACCATGGCTGGTGTTCGGGCTACACCTGCCGGAGGAGATTGTCTCTCTTCCACGCCATCGTGGCCACCGGCCACAATTATGACATCTTCTTCTCCAGCACCAGCCCTCAGAATCTTCGCCTCATGATGCTCAATGCTGAGCCATCAGAGGTCAGTGAACACAACACTAATCTGCTCAAAGGGTTATACAAAAGCACCTCGAGTTAGAGACTGTGAGGTTGGAAATCATTTGTCATCAATAAAAACCTGTTTCTGTCTATCTATCTATGTCAGTAAAGTAGAATTAAGTATTATGGTCATATAAGCCAAAACGTGATGTCCGCTTCATCTAGACTCCAGGTCCTCAGAGGTTAAAGATTTATATTTCATTTATGTAGACCATCGTGGCGTCCGTCTTCTACTCCAAGCCTCAGCGGATGGAAGTGTATGTCGACAGCAACCTGGTTGCTCCGTCTAATGCTGAGTGGAATGCTGACAAGTCTGACTACGCCCTGAAGAAACCTTTCTATACAGGTGCTAATGCTTTGTACACGTGCAAATAATGTAACTGCAAACTGGTGCAGACAGTAATACAAGTAGATGTAGTAGCACTAGAATTTTAGGTCACTTGGATCAGACACTTGCATTTGACTGACTTTTGCAGATGCTCTGAGGTGGTTTACAAAAAAAACGAATCTATATGTACGTTGAATTTTAAAGGAGAATTTCCAATTTCACAAACGTCTCTCTTTTAACCTGACCAGATCACCTTTGCAACTTTCATTAAAAAAAATAAAATAAATAAAATGTCAGCCTGTAAAGTGTGAACCATGATGGGCCAAGGCAGGTACCTTGTGCAACCCCACAACATTTCCAAAGCTGACCCTTGAAGTAGGATTTGAAGCAATTTAAAACTTACTCTCAAAAACCACCAGATTTTTCAAGACAATTGATTAAGTTGATCAATCATATCCAACACTGTGCATAGGTCAAAGCAGGACAAATCCTTGTTAAATTGATATGTTATCGGGAACACAAGAAGCAATTGTGGTACCGGTAACAGTATTGGTCTCACTGAAAGTTGCAGAATATTCAATACTGTACTATCAAAAAAAAAGTATTGACACCTTTCTGAGTTTTTTAACGTATTTGTTACGCTTAAGTCTTTCAGGTCTTCAAACAAATGTTAGTATTAGTCAATAACAATGATAGCAAGCACAAAATGTAGTGTATAAATACACACCAGCCTGACCTGTTAAATCAAGAAATCATGTAAATGGAAGCTGTGAAGTAGGCTAAAAGATCTCCAAAAGATCATGCAAAAATAAAGAAATTCACAAGATGATGAACAAAGGGTTGCAAAGACAGTGCACCAGACCATCAGCTGTAAAGCTGAGGGTTGAAATAAGTAGTAAAATTGTATTCTTTTATTTCTCGTCGCTTGTCTCTTTCATAACTCCAGGGCAATATTTCCCAAAGCTGAATGGCACTTTAGGAAACAACTACTTTGACCCAGACAAAAAGATGGTGATGGTGTTGCTGAGAGGCTCCGAACCAGCCGAGGTCCGAACCTCTCCCATGATCTTCGTCTCCTTTGACCTGCCTGCCATGACCGAGGAAGAGTTCTTTGGGGAGGCCCTCGTGAATAACCTTGCTGCGTTCCTCAAAGTTCCTCCGGATATGATCAGAATCACCAATATCATCCGGGAAGATGGAGGTGCACGCAGGAAGCGCTCCTCAGAAGGGGGACTGACAGTGAAGCTTGAGATTAGAAAAACCGTCCAGCAAACCGAGAGCAGCACCAACGGTCAGTGGAAGGAGTTCCACGTCCAGCACGTGTCAGTCTATAATTTCACGCCCATCCCCTAACAGACATGCGTGTTCCACCTCTCTGTCACCTTTGTCTCTTCAGAAGAGACCTTTACAGACATGAGGAACATTGCTGATCGTCTCGGTCAGGCAGCGATTTTGGGAAGTCTCACTGAGGCCACAGGCTACAATGTGTCTTCTTTAAGCATGATCAAACCACCTCCTCACTCGTCTGAGTCAAGCTGGCTGGAGGTGAGCATCAAGACAACGTCGTAGTAGCTTTGGGCCACGCGGACATGTCGGGCTTGCGTGGGCTCCCACTGGTTCAGCGGGTTTCTGCTTTTTGTTCTCAGGAGGCCTCGGAAAACGTGACAAGGGAGGAGCCTGGAATGAGCTTTGTGTCCAGCATGGCCAGCCTGATGCTGATGGTGGAGCCAAACGCGAGGGGGGTTGTGGGTCCTCTGTACCAGCAACCCAAGCTCATGGCTGTGGATGAGAGGGTGGGGCATCGACACATGCCCAGACCATGACTGCATATCTGCTGTTATAGCTGATGGCTGTAGGGTGGAAGACGTGGATTGATGAGTGGCTCAGGATTAGTTTTAACTACAGTGGTACCTCGACTTACGAATGTCCCTACATCCGAAATTTTCAGGTTACGAAGTTTCTGAATGGGAAAATATTGCCTCTTGTTACGGAAGCATTTCAGGATACGAGGTGAACTCTGGGAGCGGCGAATAGCGCTATTCGCCGCTCCCAGAGTTCCCCGAACGTAAACAAACTTGTAGCTGCTCTGCCATTGGCTATCGCCTAAAATCTGCCTGGCAACCCGTTGCGTATGCGTGTATCTCAGCATGCTATTCGTGTCCCCCTCGTGTCACCCGGAAAAAGTGTTGACAAGTCGGGCTATTGCTCATTATGATGACGTCTGCCTCGCACATTTCCGACGGATTGTCAAAAGCCGGCAAAAGCAGACGTCATCGGATCAGTTTTTCAAGAAACGCGAGGCAGAAAACACCGCAAAGGACCAGTAAACAAAGAGGACAAAAAGTAACAGCTAACAGGTAGATTAATATTTAAAAAAAATATCATAATGTAGCGTCCGTCGGACGCTGGAATAAGCACACGACGGGTAACTCTCTGTGTGTGTGGGTGCCGCGGGGAGGAGGAGGGGAACGGGAGAGCTGCGCGCAGCTCTCCCGTTCCCCTCCTCCTCCCCGCGGCACCCACACACACACACCGCCCCTCCTCCCTGGATGCCTTTGCGGACTCTCTGCAGCGTAGGAATAATGAACACTCCTAAAACATGAACCGTTACAATACTTTTGCGGGGCTTGGAACGGATTAGTGCATTTACATTCAAAATGCGTCTCTACTTACGAAGTTTTCACGTTACGAGGTTAGTCCCGGAACGGATTAAATTTGTAAGCTGAGGTACCACTGTATTCTACTATAACCCGGAAGTGCTTGAGGAGGTGTCTGGGGACAGGGAATTCTAGAATTCCCTGCTGAGACTGTTGCTTCCGTGATCCGGCCCCAGATAAGTGGTGGAGGATGGAGGGATGGATGGATGGATTCTGCTGTATTTGATTTAGAAATCCTGATTTCAATCCAGCTGAGCTTCATATCCACGCCTGTCCCTGGTTTGCGACCATTTGTCAAATATTACTTAAAAAAAAAAAAAAAACTTATAATGTAAAACATTTATTGGAAGAAGGTCAGGAATCAGCTGACACCAGGAAAATTCCTTGGGAAAATATGAAGGATTGTAAATCAACAAATAATAATAAAATGCCGCTGTAAACACCAACCCGTGGTTCTGTCTGCAGGGTCAGTGTGTCTCTGTGGGGGTGACGACTCTCACTGTAACAGCGAGCCTGCAGGACTCCGAAGGGAACAGCATAGACGCACTGGGTGGAAACACCACCATCCTGTTCAGCGGCTGCTGGGCAAACTTCACCGACATATCCGTCGACCGCAGCGGTGCGGCTAGACTTCAGCGACAAATTCAAATATACTTACTTGCTGCTCACTTAACCCCAAGAATTGTTCCTTCTCTCCCTGCAGGAGAGAGCCTGACAATGACCTTCACTCTGAAGGAGTGGCGTGCTACATCAGGCAGCTTCTCCATCAGAAACACTGCAACCGCCAGCAACACCGCTCCTCCTACATACAGCACAATCCCAACAAAGACCACCGCTGACAGCGGCATCCCCGCCGCCGGCGCCGCTGTCTCAGCCGGCAGTCTGTGTGTGATTAGCATCATTTACTCTATAGGCTGCTCAGACATGATCCCAAGTTTCTAGAAGCTAAGATGGTTTGATGAAGGACCGCCAACATATTTATAATCTCATCTTTGAACACAGTGAGGGGTTTCCTTCCTTTCTAGCAGCAATACTTGTTTAATCAAGGTTCCGGGGTCATCTTTTTTTGTTTCTATTGGATTCTTTCTTTCTTTCGACTGTTTAATTTGCAAAGACACAAGGTGTAAGAATGTTTTTTACTTTTTATTTTGAAACGGGTACAAATGGCTTTGAGATGAATATTTTACAAGGTGAAGGAATTTATGAAGTTTGAATTTTGATAATGATTAAATGTATATTTGGCTTTAAATAAATACGATTTGTTAGCTTGCATCATAATTGCCTGATTTTTTCATTCCTTCATTTTCTTAACCTCTTAATCCCAAATCTTCTTTCGTGGGATCTACTAGAGCCTAACCCAGCATTCTACGGGCACGAGGCGGGGTACACCCTGGACAAGCCGCCAGTTCATCACAGGGCCACGCATAGACAATAATTCACGCACACACTCACACATATGGAAAATGTTGGTGTTGTTTTTGGAGGTGGGAGGAACCCGGAGAACCCAAAGTACTCACAGACACAGGGAGAATATAAAAACCCCTCACAGAAAGGCCCCAAGATGCATGTGAACAACGTTCCCTCTAAGATGTGCGCGTGCGCAATTGCGCACTGCTGGCGCGTTCTTTGCGCAGCGAAAACCTCCGCTGCGCACAAAAACAAAATTCAACCTGAATTGAAAATAAAAGAAACACGTAAAAATTCATCCTGTGCTACTTTCCAATGTGAGCCGGTGAGTGACCGGCTGCTGCAGCTAACGATGAGAGTCACGATGATGACGTCACTTGGAGCAGCAGATATTGCTGCACTGGCAGAGAAGTGTGAGGCTGTTCTGCAGAACTCACGTTCTGGAGGTCATTACTAGTGAATGTGTTGAATTCAAGTCCAAAATGAGGCTAAAACTTAAACGTGGGTCAATCAGCACCTTCTCAGACGTGGTGCTGCAGCACTAAAATCTAGGAGCTCAAACATCTCAGCTGTTTGTGCTACATCTCAAGCATCCAGAGCAGAATGTGAAAGAGAACTTAGTTTAATGAACTAAACGTGTTAATGAACGTGTCCAACCATTGGAGACATGAGAAGGACACAGGACAAATGAGGTTATATACTGTATTTTGCAGACTACCACAGTACACACATGACTGAATGAATTTTATTTTTGAACATGTATAAAAATATGTAATTATTTGTACATACAAAACAAAGAAATACTGATAAAAAAACAAAAGACATAACAAAACAAAGCACATAGTTCGAAAAAGGAGTGGGAAGAAGTGGAATACTTATTTACAAAATAAGTTATTTAAGTCTAATTATTATTCAGTTTAGAGCAAAATATTCAACGTAAATACTTGGAATAATAAACCATAAAATACTATCATATATAAATAAAAAAAATATATACTCCTCGTCATCCACAGTTAACACCTTTCCTCTTCCTTACTTGTTTAGAAAAAACATGTTGTACCGCCCTTGCTTGTTAATTTTATGTTTTATTTGTTGATTTTATCTCTGTTTTTATGTTTTATTTTGATACTATTGAGGTTTGCTTTCAAATATAAAGTGTGTTCAACATAAAATGTATTGTTATGATGTTGCTCACATTTGTCTGAGGGTCTGCTCACACTTTGTGTGTTTGCTCAGACACATGAAACATTAGAGGGAACATTGGATGTGAACCTATGACCTCTTGCTGTGAGGCGAACGCGCCATTCACTGCGCGAGCAGACTGCCAAGAGTGCAAAGACTCTGTCCGTGGTGCTGAAGGAAGCTGATTGGATGAACGTGGTCTCTCTGGATCAGTGCAATATGTTGAACGCCACTAGAGGGCGGAATACGCTTAGCTAAAATTCATGATGCTGCAGTTGGAGCGACTTTTGGAAGCGCGACACGCAAAGAACAGACAAATAAAAACACCAATATTCATTTTGATATTTTTTTTGTCTCAGGAAGAAATAAAAACAAAACATGAATCCACAGACACGAAGCTGATCAGCATCTTTCTTTGCCTGTCGAGGCACCAACAATCACTTTTACAGCCTCACTTGCTGCGACCCTCCATTTGGCCGTAACGGCACAATGTGGGCGTGTCCGCGCCCCCTTTTAACTTTACACCGGCTGTTCTCTTGCGCTGTGCAATTTTTTTTTTATTTTTTTTTTTTTGGCGGAGCCGCCACTTGGCGCAGAGTGGATGCAGAACTCAGCTCCGGATCTGCCCGTGCCCCCCCCCCCCCCCCCCCCGCCCCCGGCCACAGCCCGGGCTCAGGCTCTGATACCACGACGAGACCAGAGGATGGATGTCCATCACTTCACTTTTCTCTGCGGGGCTCTTGCGTTTGTCTGTGAAATTCCCTGTTTTCCATCTCTTGCCATTTTCCCTGCGACGCGCCCGAAGGTGGCGAGGATCCTTGATGGACAGGAGGCTTCTCGCCACTTCAAAAAGATTCATGCGCCGTCGTCGATCGACAGAAACGATAAATCCGCGTCGATCGAGCCTCACGACTACATGCTGTCCATCTACAAGACCTTCTCCACGGCAGAGAAACTGGGGCTCAACGCCAGCTTCTATCGATCCTCAAAAGCTGCGAACACTATTGCAAGTTTTGTGGACATGGGACAAGGTATGTTGAGCCGTGTGTGTGTACGTGTGTGTGCGCGCGCGCGTGCGTGTGCGTGTGTGGCAGTCAGCCTGGGATGAATCCAAAATTGAACCACTGGAAAGTCAGAAGGAAAAATAATAATAATAAGTTCATTGCTTTTGTTAATTCATCTTTTCATATCTGAGGTTCAAAATTATTTATAGTGTGTAAAATTGCAGAATAACGATAAAGGGTTAGTGTTACACTAAAGTCTATTAAAAACAGCATTTTCTTGTATAGAGAACAAAAACAAACGATGCATTATTATAACACCTGTAACAGCATGTGTTATAATAATGAATTATAATAATGGGAGCTGAATGTTACTGAATGCTCATGTTACAAGCTATTTCAAGATGTGTAATAAGAGGAAAAGTTTTACAAATTCTAATAACAATTCAACTTTAATGTACAAATGTACTTTTCTTACACAGTACTCCAATATTTCACTTTTTTCTGGAGCTATTTTTTTTAAATACAATTGAAGGATTTTTAAAAAGCAGACACCCTGTGGGACATGCCAAGTGGGGGGGGGGGGGGGGGTATTTGACGAACTATTTAGTTTGCATCTGTGCATTGAAACTGTGAGTGATGGTTCTGGATTAATTCAGCGCAGACAATTGTTGGATTGTTCCTGCTAAATTCACACACATCATCTCTGCGACAATGCATGTGACCCCCCCCTGCTTTAATGCTTCCCCCAGATGACCTCCCACACTCGCCTGTGATGAGGCAGCGGTATCTGTTCGACGTCTCGACCCTCTCTAAAAAGGCGGAGGTGCTGGGAGCTGAGCTTCGGATATACACAAAA
The DNA here is from genome assembly GCF_040956055.1 of Brachionichthys hirsutus. NCBI lineage: Eukaryota > Metazoa > Chordata > Actinopteri > Lophiiformes > Brachionichthyidae > Brachionichthys > Brachionichthys hirsutus. The sequence goes on from NC_090909.1 coordinate 11,411,561, forward strand.
GTGTCTGGGAATTTCAGGATATCGGAAACAGAACCCGTCGACATCCAGCTCCACTCCTGTCATGACCAACAGCTGCTTGACTCCAAAACACTGGACTTGCAGGATTCCCAACGGCCGAAGTGGGAGGTTTTGGACGTGTGGGAAATATTCAAAGAGCTGCAGCACCTGAGTGACGGTAAGCACTTCTGTCTGGAGCTCAGGGCCATGCTGGACAACCCAGACAGGGAGCTGGACCTGCACCTCCTGGGCCTGCACAGGCATAGCAGGCCTCAGCAGAAAAAAGCCATCTTAGTGGTGTTCACCAGGTCGAAGAAGAGGCAGACTCTCTTCAGCGAGAGAGGGGAAGGGAGCCTTTTGCTCGGTTTAGACAGGAAAGCCAAAGAGGGGGGCCCTGGTTCCAAAGCCAGCAGGAGAAGGAGGACGGCAGCATCAAAAAGTCGCCATGGGAAGAGACATGGCAAGAAGTCCAAATCCAGATGCAGCAAGAAGCCACTGCACGTCAACTTTAGAGAACTGGGCTGGGACGACTGGATCATCGCCCCGCTGGATTATGAAGCCTACCATTGTGAGGGAATGTGTGACTTCCCCCTGCGCTCCCACCTGGAGCCCACCAACCACGCCATCATCCAGACTCTGATGAATTCCATGAATCCCAGCAACATGCCTCCAAGCTGCTGTGCCCCATCCAAACTCAGCCCCATCAGCATCCTCTACATCGACTCAGGAAACAACGTGGTCTACAAGCAGTACGAGGACATGGTGGTCGAGTCGTGCGGGTGTAGGTAGTACCACGGATGTGTTCGTTTCCTTTTCATTGGGTATCCTGGTTGGTGGAAATGAACCAGCATTACAGTTTGGAAGGTGGAAACGCTGCACGTGAAAAAAAAAAAAAAAAAAAAACCCGTGACATATCATTTCCTACCCAGAAAGGTCATGAAAAATACCTCAAATGTCTGTTTTCTTATTCTGTGCATGCTCCCGGCCACTTAAACACTGCAGTGCCTGCGTATCCTTTGAAATGTGAGATAACAATGTTTGAAACTCTTCTGTAGCCAAATGTCCATCTAACTACTTCATCAGTCTACCTCTAGTTTACACACATCTCCCTTCAGACATACGTTTTCAACACAAGGCAAGACCTTTACAAATGTCTCGTTGGGGTCCCGATGGAGGATGGTAAAATGGGTTCTGCCAAGCAAGAGTCCTGGAGGGTCAGGGTGGAAAGCACAGGCGTGGCCGTCGAACACTCACGTAGTCAGGAATCGTAAGCGCTGACATTAAAACGAAGGTCGGGTTTGCAGTGCTGGATACTCTTCTGCTGAGTATCAAATCATGTGCTTCTGTTAATATACTACCATGTAGTATGCTGTATATGAGTATACTTCTGTAGTGGTGGTTTACATCTGCCATGGTGGACTGGCTTGAAAAGGCAGGCGTAACATGTGACTTCAAATGTCTTAAATATCTAGTCTTTTTCCCTTGACTAAAAATGAATGGTCCAATGTACTCGACACGTCATGCGCATTCACACGGTGTATTGGATTTATGTACTCAACCTGTCACTTGCACTGTGTACTGTTCTTCTACTCATAACTGTTGCCTCTTTGGCCACCCGTTTTTGTAAGCTTGAAAAGTCTTGTACGCTCCTGACCCTTCTGCTATATAGCTAAGCCGGAGAGCACTGAGGGCGTGACGTGTCGCCTGACACTCAACATGTAGGCTGCTTTGAATTTGCCGTTCAAGTACGTATCGAATACCACAATGACTTGTCAGCGTAAACATATGGATGATGGAAGTACACAGTTTAGCAGTGTAATAATGAAGTATGGTCCGATAAGATAGCAGACATTCCACTGGGGTAGCAAAAGTCCACTCTTAGAACCTCCAGGTACGTAGGGGGCGCTGGTGAGCTAGTCCAAAATGTCACAGGTTCATGGAGCTGAAGCCCCAAAATGTTAAAAAAAATATTTTCTGCCAACTTTTATTATGTTTTCAATATATTGTGTGGAAACAATACTTGAATGCATGGACCAGATTTACAGTTGTCTGTCAAAAATGACGATTTTTATGGGATTTTATAATGCAAAAACTTTGAGTTGTCAGGTTGCGATAAACTCTTAAAACTGGCTAATCAGCATTCATTAGCATTGCCACAATGTACACAAACTAATCAAAATGTGGGCTGTTTAAGATGCAGGTGAAAATATTTATTTTACACTTTTAATTCCATTAAAATTTCTTCAAAAGTGCCCTGTGGGTGAATCATAGCCGATTTCATATCTGATTTCATGCTTTGTATTGTTTATTTGTGGTAAGACTCTTTTGTGATGCACTGATGTTCAAAGGTACCATGTGTAAATATTTGATACAGAAATAATAATTTATGCTTTATGAATAAGTTATTTCATTTTAAATGTCTGCGGTTCTTCATTCCGTTACAACCTCCGGACAGCAAAGGTCACACAGCTGGACGATCGGGTTGAAATAAACCGTGAAGGCTGTGTTCCACTCACCGACTGTGAAATACTGAGTGTCAAAAGCATTTATTTTAGGTATATATAAAAAAAAAAGAAATTGTTTGCTTAATGAACTCTTTATTTTAGGCTATCCTGTTGTTTACTGTAAAACATTATTGCCATATTTTAGCCTCTTTTTTATTTAACATTATTTAGTGGAATGTGAAAATAATATATAATACTTATTGATGCTGACTGTATGAATTAATAATTTAGTGTGGGCAAACACACACACACACACACACAATTTAAGCGTACTTCTCTTTGCTCATCGTCATCAAATAATGTGACACATTTTTATTTGTTTATTTGAATTCGTCATGTATTTCTCCAGAGTAAAGTCATCAGTTACGGATCTGTTCTTATAATTTGTAATTTAAAAGTTTGAAATCAAAAATATTTTTTGCCGATGGGAGGAATTTGACAATGTTTTATCTATTTCTTTAATTTACCACAATTGGGCAGTGGTAATACAACTACCACTTAAGTTGCATGTTCTTAATTATTCTTTTGCAGTATAATAGTATAGTAATCCATATTATAATACTCTATTTCATTTTTTCTGGTTCTGGCTGCAGACCAGTCATTAAAATCTTCATATGTTTGGTGAAATGTATCTTTAGTTGATCAGCCAAGAACCACTTAAATTTTTATTGTCCTGCTAGAAAATAAAGATTTAAATGTCCTGCTTGTTTCCTTTATTAGTATAAAATGTAATCAAGACAATGATAGTAATTTCTTCATATTTAACTATTTTTTACATTTAAAAGCCAGAAAAATATTGCAAAATTATCAATTAATCTTATTATTTAACCAAAAAAATAATTATACATTTGAAAAAGAAATAAATAATATACAAGCTAGAATATATATAGTTCTCCTATAAAAGAACTCGTTCTGGAGGTTTAATACAAACAATATAATTTGTCTTAAAGGAGCTAATAGATTGATTAAAGTTTATTTTAATACACTGTATATAAAATAAAAACAAATTTATATACCTCCTGTCATCAGCTTGACTGAAGTCGTTGGCATGAAGCTAAACGGTCCCAAATCTGTTCAGCAGCATTTTAACTGATGAGCGGGTGAATGACAGTTTGCAAGGTGAAAACAGGGTCAGCAGACAAGTGGAAAGAGCGCCATCTTCTCTGGGTGGCCCGTGTGTGTTGGAGGTCGTGGGGGGGGGGGGCAATATGTGACAAACAAATTGGTGTGCAGATGCAGTGACTGATGCCCCCCCTCTTCCTTTAGTCTGGAGCCACGCTGGGCCCTCGGCCTCTCACACAATGGCAGCGTAGGATCTCAACATCAGATTAACCCTGCCTTTTCCTCACTGGGGTCAAAGGTCAAGTGGAGCATTGTCTCCGTGGGCTGTGGACATTAAACTACACACACATGCCCTTAGGAAAGGACTGCAATCAGGATGACCGGAGGAGGGTGAGGGGAGAGAATTTGTGTGACGGTCTCTGAGGTCCTCGCTGTCACCCCAAAAACAACAAGGTGAGAAATAAAAAAGGGGCGGGATGAAAGCAGCTGCTCTGAAGAGTTAGTGGAGGACAAAAGACCGGAATTCACCGTCTCTATAGCGCCGTACGGAGGCGTTTCTGCACTGTGTCTCCCCAACATTTGCAGGAGAAACAAAGCCGGGTGTAAATCGTTGTTATCAGAGGGCGGGATAACTCGGAGCTTATGTTCGTTCTGTTTGCTTGCTGGGTTCTTCTGTGATGTTTAATGTCTCGCACATGTCCAAAGTGAAGTCCAGAGGAAGAGAACGCCAAAAAGGGACAAGAAATGAACACCGAGATCTGGAGTAAGATATCTCCTCCAGCAGAAGAACATGTGGTGCGTGTCGTAGAAAGCTCAGACGGTCACAGAACAAAGACAGCAATCTAAATCAAATTTATTTTCTACACTCATTTCCTGTTTGCTCCCAGTGAAAGTTGATGTGTTGTCATCTCGGCCTCCAAACACAACCTGTTAAAGCAGGAATCCTCTCCGTGGAGTCCGACGACAGCGGACTCAGACACATGACTCAGGCTTGCCACTCCTGTTGCTTTCGCAAACTTTTATTTTTAAGATTTCATTCCAGTTCATTCCCTGACCTTTCAAACCAAAAAACATCTTGAAATTTAATCAATCAATGTTTTTGTGCAGAAAACCACTTCGGTCTTCCATTCATTCATTTTCCAACCGCTTCGTCCGGTACAGGGTTCTGTTGGTCGGCGGAACCCGGAGAGAACCCACGCAGACACGGGGAGAACATGCAAACTCCTCACAGAAAGGAGGAATCCACAAGTCAGATTCGAACCCGCAACCTCCTTGCTGTGAGGCCACCATACTGCCCACCTCAGTTAGTTTTTGTCCATTTCTTTGGCTCATTTCTTGAAGCTGAAATGACATTTCAGAAGAACCCAAATCTCCAACCCATTTGGTAATTGTTCACAACTGTACTGTAATACATGCTACTGTGTGACTGTACTTGTACTCTAACATTCTATCTAATAAATATATTCATCATCATCACTGAATAGCATTTCTCCCTCATTTCATCCAATTGTCTCGGCGCCTCTTTGCGTTGATTAAATGCAATCTCCAAGTGAATAGATCTTGTTGATCTAAGCCAGGGGTGGGCAAACTTTTTGACTCACGGGCCACAATAGGTTCTAAAAATTTGACAGAGGGGCCGGACCAAGAACAGATGGATGGAGTATTTGTGTGAACTAATATAAATGACACATGAAAGCTATAGCATTAAAGGATTTGGCCTTTGACAGGCAGCATTACAGGGAAAAGGTCGACTGAATGAGGTTAAATTATAATACAATTTTATTTAATGATATAATTTGGATAAGTTTTGCGGGCCGCATTAAAAAGACCAACGGGCCGCATATGGCCCCCGGGCCTGGGTTTGCCCATGTCTGATCTAAGCTGATGGTTGACTCCTCAGTCTGTTGTTCTTTCCCAAACACGTCAGCATCATTTCATTGTATCGACTGTCCGACTGTCAAAATGAATCAGCAGCATGTTGTAAAGCCATGAATACCATGCATGACTCTCTTTTGGACAGATCGATGACAGTAATTGAGAGTCAGGTGAAACTAGAACGAGACGAACAGTGTGTTTCGTTACCTTGTGAATGCTGTCAAACATGTTATATAGAGCTTGACCGGAACTAGTACAACTTCTGAACATGGAGGCACCTGGCCATAGAGTATGTAGGTGGCACAGTGGTGCAGTGGGTAGCGCTGTTGCCTCACAGCAAGAAGGTATACTACACATTCTCGCTATGTACATTTTCATGATGATAGATAGATAGATAGATAGATAGATAGATAGATAGATAGATAGATAGATAGATAGCTTTCCTCAGCTCTCTGTTGAAGGATCCTTCTTTTTATCTGGATCTGCTTGAACATTCTGCAGCTCCACTTTTGGCCCCAGCCCCGTTCTTGCAACGTTTCATGAAGAAACTATCTTTTGTGTAATCCTGCTAACAGACAGGCACGCCTGTGTAAACATTACCTCCTTGGCGGAGACAATAATATTAGTTTGTCAGTTTATTGGGTACAGCCGGCTGAAAATACTTCAGTCTTATGCAACAGTACTGTAAAAATCGATGTTGTAATATTCAGCTATTATTGAAACTGTTGGACTGTCGCGCATCATAGAGAATACATCTTATAAGATGTAAGAGGACAAAGTAATACCTTATCCAATTTAAAAGCTGGAGACTTAAATTCAACCAGTAAATAACAAGTCTACATTTTCAAGATTACAAATTAAATATTAAACATAAAAATAATTGCAAATAACTAATTGTTACACATATCAGATGTGTAGGAAAATATTTTCAACTAGAAAAGCACTCGGAGAGCGCAGACCTCCACCAAGCAGCTCATTCCCCTCCTAACTGGATTTACGCTGTCCACATGGTGATCTGGATCATCATCAAAAGGTAATAAATAGTTCTTGGTTAACTTCATACACCAACTATGAAAAGTAAAAGTTAATTTTTAACTGATTTTTTAAATCTGTAATTGGGGTTTTCAATGTTAAATTTTCATATTTCTTCCTGACCTCATTCTGCATCAGATCTAGAAGATTATGATTTTTGGTGAGTGAATTGAATGCATATTTTACAAGATACAATTTTCTATTATAAATAAATGGCAAAGTCCAGAGATTTTTATTTTTTATTTTTTGTATCCAGATGGGAATCCGGATCGCTCTAAAACTTTAATAAGTTGGACCAATATCTACCTAAGAAAAATATTTGACATATTTAAAATGATTTATTTATCTTTTTTACTTTTCGTTGACTTTAACAGGATTCAATCTCACATAAAGTTAACACAAGCAGTAATCCACTAAAATATTTGTAAAAAAAAAAAGAAAAGTATTTAATTGTAAAAATGTATTTAAACATTTGTTTAAAGTAAATAAACACAATAAATTGCTTCCTCATGTCAGCAATACATGTTTTGAGACATGGAAAATGGAAGCTATAAATTGATTGACACATTTTACTTTAAATTTAGAGGTCATTTAAAGTTAACAGGGGATCATGGTGGCGCAGTCACCTCACTGCGTCTGCGTGGGTTCTCTCTGGGTTCTCCGGTTCCCTCCCACCTTCAACAACATGTAACATATATGAGTTGGTCACACCAATGTGAACGTGAGCAGAAGTGGTTGTTGGTCTTTCATGTGGTTCCACGATTAGATGGCGTCTCATCCAGGGCGTACCCCATCTGGAGCCAGCTAAGACGGACTTCAGCAACACCTGTGGCCCTTAAGGTGGATAAGAAGCCGAGGATGAGACTAATGAATGAATGAATGAAATTCAATAGGTGTGTCTTTGGCCTCTACCTGTGTGTAGACCGATCAGGAGAAGGGGAGGTTTACGATGATGTTGTGGTTGTATTACGCAAAGTTCAAAGGTAAGCAAACGTGTCACCATTCCTCACATTATTTTCTCGTAGAACGCATGTAATACACGTGCACGTACGTGTTGCTTGCAGCTGTTACTGCCCATCATGTCTTATAATATGCATCAGCTGCTAGGAGTTTCCCCATTCTGGCTTTTGCATTGCAGATTTTTGGGATCAATCGATTTCAGTCAGCACGCTGGCTTGTGTCTGTGGGGTTTTTTTTTTACTTTTTCTTATACTTTCAGAGTGAACTCATGACAAATTGAAAACAGTTAGTTCATAGTGGAGCAGTCTGGACTTGAATAGAGAGACTTCTCCAACTCAATGAGCAGAAACTACCCCCCCACCCCCCCCACCCCCTTCTCCATCCATCAGTGGTGGAGTTTAATACGTACATTTACTTGAATTTGTGTAATACAAATTTCAGGTTTTACTACAATGTGAGTGTTCTATTTTACACAACTTTACAAACGGTCGATCACACAACCCATAATAATGTAGGATTAAAAATCGCAGCTGTCATCTCCAGCTATTACACTGTGGCAGCATCGCAGTCGACGCTGGACTTTTGAAATTCAACCACCCACACGGGGAAGTGTGGTTTCCTGCAGCATGCCACGTTTGGTACGCCATCGTGTGGGACATCACCGGACTCGTGCATGAAGATGAGGACTAAAATGTGAAAGGACAACCACAACCACACCTGAAATGACTCTGGACAGCTCACGCGTTATGCTCCGTCTCATTGAGCTCATCCGGGGATGCATGTCCGTCCGCTAATGAAAGCTCATTTTCCCACCTTAGACGAGCTTCACACGATCACCTCTATCGAAGCAGCTGCAGTGAAGACTTCAGCTTTTAAAAGGCATTTCACACCAGTCAGGATCTCTAGAGCGGTAGATAGGTTCTGGGCACCGGATTACTTTGTTCAGCCTGTATGGAGTCGTTTTTGTGTTTTCAGATTGTATTACAAGTCTCTCGTCTTCTCCAGTCGTTTGGAAGAACTCTGCGATTGCTGTTTTGCCGTGAAGTTCCAGAAATGGGCTGTAGAGTAGACCAAGAAAATAAAGAGTGAGTGTGTCATGTATTTAAATACCTTCAAGATTACACAGCCAGCAGCAATAAAATCACAATCTGACTAGTTAAGATACGGCGAGCTCTTTTAATGATTGAAAATGATATCAGATCAAATCAAAAATTGTGTGTGTGTGCGGTGAAACGGCGCCCTGTTCCTGCAGCAGAGGCCTTTTGGCAGCAGAACAAACCAGGCAGAGTTACTTTTCAGCGTCTGTTCTCCTCGCCTCCTCTCTGCAGCCTTTTACTGTCACACGGGGATCTAAATGATGAGGACACGCAGATGTTTGCAGATGTTTGCAATATCTCTCCAATACGAACGCTCGTGCAGACGCACCTGGCTCTGATTTGTCCGAGATACGGCATGTAGCGTGTGCACTTGACATTGGTTTTTATGTGTGCAGAAAGACACTTGAAGGGAAAGAGAGAAGAGGAGGAGGAGGAAGAGGGTGGCGGGGGGGGGGGGGGGTTTAAGTAAAAACAGAGCAACTGTCGCTCACATGCCTGACACAGAAAGATAATCAGGGCCTGGGCTGCTTTTGTCCACAAGCAGCTTTGGTTTTGGGTGACAGTGCTGCTCGTGTTGTTTTACAGTCAGTCTGCAGTTGGAAATAAAAACCAGACAAGGTGGACTCCACAGCCAAAATCAGCCCCCCCCGTAATTAAAAGTGCCTGCTGAGAGCTCTTCAGCCAGATCACTGATCATCACCGGACGATCACATCAAAAGGAAATGACACGGGGCACACGGCAAGCCATTAGTAAGTCGATTTCCTGTGAAAGATCACAGGCAGCCATTGGGCGGTTGACTACCTGACTCCGCCCGCGGAGACTCGCTGCAGCTCTTTGATTGTTTTTTAAAGCCTGATCTGTGGTAAAACTCCATGGAGTTATTTCACTCAAAGATGTTTCCTTTTTAAGCAACACCCGATCTTACATGTTCTTCCTGGTAGAAGCAGCTCAAGTGGATTTTCAGTCCGCTCTGGAATCATCCTGCAGCAGCAGTTCTGACTGGGGATGGGAGACCTACTGTTTAAATTAGTTTATATACATATTTTCAACCTGTTAACACAACACAAGATTACAAACATTCATAACAATTGATATCCCCATTCTTTGTGGAATGTTTTTTTCCATGTTTTTTTTCCAAGAGGTTGTATAAAATAAAAGTCAAATACGCAGTTCTTTAAATGCACAACTTAATTTATACTGAGGGACACTTAATTACACAAAATATATCATATGTCTGAAAATAATAATAATTGTTTGGCATCTCCAAAGTGCCCCTCCTTTGTCCCACTTACACAGACCTGCTGTTCCACATTTGTCCTGTGATGATCTGGTCTGGACCTGATGAGAACAGGCGACATTAGGTGAAGGAGAGACGGAGGTGGGCGTGGTCTGGTGGCTAGTTTGGGTGTGGCCTCTCGAAGCAGGTGATCATTCACGTCACCCTTGAATTCGTACAGGCGGCCTTGCTGTCCTCGCTGTTGCCATGACGACCAGTCTCTGTCTCTGAGTCACATTTTTGAGAAAGCCTCCCAACAATCACGATTTAACATTTTACAATGTTTAAAACTTGGGATTAAATCAGGATAAACACGACAGAGTTGGCGTTTACAGTTTTGTGGATAAAGGAAGAATGAACTTGAAAAGCATCCGCCTGAACTCTCACAGACCACGAGGGTGGAAGCCATCCACAAATGTGCTCTCAGTCGTCCATTGATATTTGGGGGGGGGGAAAATACTTTTTGCTCGACATAGTTAGTATGGATTAAAATATTCAGAAAGAAATCACACGACGTACGACCACGACAGTCGCACGTTGAATACTGAGTGCATTAAATTCCCCACAGCACTGATTGGCAAAGCAATGTAATGTGATCATCTGCAGCCAGTGGCGGCAAAGTGGGACGTGTCATCACGAATTGACACGATGAGTCGGGTGTGTCTCGACCTCCACCGTGGAGGCTCCGCCGAACCCCTGAGACCGGGTCACTGAACCCCTGGGGTTCGATCAAACCAAGGTTAAGAACCAGTGCTCTAGAGCGAACAAACAAAATCTGGATTTTCCCCATTTACTTTTTTTTTTTTTTACAAATTTATTTATAATTGACATTTACTTATAATTTAAGCTTTTTTATTTTTACAAATATCAAATCTTGTAAAATATGCATTCAATTCACTCACCAAAAATCCCAGTCATAAAGGGGTCCGAGAGGCACTATCATGCAAAATGTCTTCTGGATCTGATCCGGATGAGGTCAGGATGATGATGAATATATTTATTAGATAGAATGTTAGGGTACAAGTACAGTCACACAGTAGCATGTATTACAGTACAAGTACAGTCAAACATCCTGTCTAAGAGCAGCATTTCTAAAAAGCCCTTGCGGTCTTGTTTCTGTTGAAAATCCTTTGTACATAAATCATCGACATGTAACAATACCAATAAAATAAAAATAAATTACTCCATTGATGCAGAATAACAACAAATTAAAAATACACATAATATGTACAACGTAGGTGGACAACATTGGAAACTCCATTTATGATTTTAAAAATCAGTTACAAATACACATCAACTTCAATTCACTTTGACTTTTCATGGTTGGTGTATAAAGATACCAAGAACAATTGATAACCTTTTGATGATGATCCAGATCAGCATGTGGACGGTGTAAATCTAATCAGGAGGGGAATGAGCTGCTTGGCGGAGGTCCGTGCTTTTCTAGTTAGAAAATGTATTTAACTGCCAAAAGGATCATTTCTTATTCATCGTAGGGAACATCAATTGTTGCTGTTGACCCTATCCCTCTAAATTGTAAATCTAAGTACTACTGGTTTTATTCGATAGCTATAGATGTTGTAGAATTTTGAACGTATTCCAAAAGTATTCAGATTACATTGAGCTATTTTTTATAATTGACTAGACTGAATCACTCACGATAAATATGATGTCTTGAGTTAAGAAAAAGCAGAATCACTCAAATTAATTAATGTATTAATAAAAGGAATAATAGTTTACATAGAAAAAGTGGGATTTTCCATTTCATCAGATCATCCGATGAAGAGTGAGTGAGTTTTAATTGGATTAAATCTGTCTGGGTGTCATCGAACAGCTAAAATGTTATTTTACAGACTTTCTGATCCTTCTCATGTTGCATGTGAAATTCTAATACACCTATATAAGATTTCATAATCTTCCAGTTCGATCAGTTAAACAACTTCCATGCATTATATTTGGTACTTTGTATAAAAATACATGCAGGAGGATGAAAATAAATGCTCAGACTATTATTATATAATACTATTGTTTTCACGTAAAAACTCATATTTAATTACTTAATACAAAGTTACGTAGTTTAAATTACAAAAATTTTCCAATCAATCCTGCATTTTTACAAGTTAATTCTTCTTATGAAAACGTGACATGTGGCTGAAGCCGCTGGAGAAATTGTGAAGATGTGAAACTGCTCGAGGGAAGACTCTCCAGTGTGAAGCCAGACGTTCGGGGATCCCTCTGCTGAGGGCTGGATATTTCTTGAACACCTTGTTAAATGAGTTGCAGGTGCAATGAGCAAGACGACACGACTTTGGAACTTCAGCACAATCACCCGTCTTACAGTAATTTATTCCCTTTAAAGAAATGTCGGAGGGGGGGGGGGGGGTTGGGTGCAGAGCGGGAGGGGGCAGGGAGGTGCTGAGTTCTTGGGTCAATAAAAATCAAAAAAGCAGTTATTGACTTTGAAGCCATCTGCCGTTTGAGAGAAACCCGAAACTGGGCCGGTTGTGGCGAGCTGCTGCGCTTGAGGCTGGAGAGGAAATGCAGTGTGACACTAACAGGCTGAAGGAGGAAGTGTTGATGGACGGAATTAAACATGGGGGGGGACTGAGGGGGTAGTGGGAGGGTTTGGGAGGGCATGACACTAATGTTTTCCGTTGACAAGACGGAAAAGCCCCACTGCTATGCCACACACACACACACACAGAGAGTCATAAAATCATGCATTTATTCAGTGAAGCCTGAGCAGGGTCGCTTTCCCGTGCACGCTTTAATGAAAAGATACACCAACATTTGGTTTGAACATTTGGGAGGCGACGCGTCAATGCGACCGACACTAGAACGCTGACGTGACTTTCCAAAGGCCGTGCTAATTAATGACCGTCGTTCACCTGGACTGGAAGGAAATCATCCAGGTTGAAAGGTATTTGAGGCGACTGGTCTGTTTCCAATCATGGCTTTTAAGCAGTTTGAGGAAATGTGTGGTAACTTCAAGAGGAATGGATGTAATAGAGGAGCATTGTGCGCCGTCTGAACCGCCGGAGCGGGGTTTTATCTGCACGGGGGAAATGCAGCAGTGGAAAAGAAGAAGTGATCAATGGGGTGGGGGGGGGGGGGCATTAATAGGAAAACGAAAAGATGCTGAATCCAACGGTACAAACAGTCAGTGAGTGTTCTCATCTTAAAGGCTCCTTTTCTGTTGCTGCCGCATTTAACAATGGGTGAAAGCATTAAACTAACAGCCAGTAAAACTAATAAGCTCCAACTACAATACTCACATCGTCTTCAATGGTTTGGATTCATTCTGGTTTTTATGCCCCCCCCCCCCTGCACAAAAGCGCCAACATTTTCGTTTTATGTCATTCTAAACTCCACGTGTTTGTTTTCTGCACTGATAGTTGGGCAAGGCATGTACATATCATCCTGGGACCCAGGCCGCCAGTTAGCATGTCCTCTGTAGTGGACAAATGTCCACTACAGAGGACATGCTAACTGGCTGGGTCTCCGGAGGATATGACATCATTAGAGCACTAAACAATTAATTAGGCTGCTGATTTCCCACTATTGATATATTTATCTTAACGCTCTCCGGTCACATTCCCTTAATGAATACTGAAATCATTTACTATTTCCATCTCATTATTGAACTGATTGCATTTAGTGAGTTGATAGTTGTCCTGTTGCAGCCGGTCAGATGTTCCAAAGACATCTTTATAAACAACAAAAACTCATGTTTCTGTAATCAGTATGTCTGAAAATAAAAAATAAAAAATAAAGGCTCCTCATTTTATATGGTCAACAAGAACCTCTGTAGAATGTAGTTTGTGTTATTGTTGGAATGTCATTTAGAGCTTTATCCCAGCTGAGGAATCTAAGCTGGTTGCTGATTGGGCAGCCCAACTACCTGTCCATTGTACTCAAATGTGATTGGCTGTCTGACAGGATGCAAAGCCTTGTTTGGAGCCAGGTGTTTTTGAATTGGCTTTGTTTGAATTTTTAGGAGTACAAATTCGTAGTGTGTGTGTGTGTGTGTGCTTCTTTATTAGTGTTTGAACTATTTATATTTTCCATCTTTTAAGTTCACACATTGTAATATTCTCTACATAAAAGTGTAATTTTAATTAATTCAATGTAAGTAATAAAATATTAACAAAAAACGGATACACATTTATATAAATAATGAACACAAATAGAAGAAATAGTGTTAATGTGTTATTTATGATTACTATAAATTAACATAATATAGTCATTTAAGTCTTATTTTACAACCAGCCCTGTGATTTTGGGGGGGGGATGCTTCTGTGTCCTGGAGTGAGATTTTGTCATGCTGGAGCCTGTCCCAGCAGTCAACGGGGCAGGGGGCGGGGTACACCCTGGACAAGCCGCCAGTTCTGACCAAAATTCTTATCCTAATGAATATTATTGTTCAGCTGCTCTACGTTAGTTATTGTTATCGTGCTTTTATCCAACGCTGTGATGGATGTGTTATGTTTGTTTGTTATCCTCTCTCTCTCTCTCTCTCTCTCTCTCTCTATCAGACAGAGCATGGTGATGAAAGCATGTTTTGACGAGTAAGCCACTTTTCATATTTGTTAGCCACATGGCATGAGAGAGTCCAGCATTTATGGGCATTAATGACGGACAAATCCACTCTGCTTTTAATGAAGCTGGTTTATTCAAGGTCCTTCACTCCTCAGGCCTTGATGAGGACATCAGTCATCGTCACGGTTCTGGAGGTCCGGATTTAAGCCGCATTGCTTCTGAGGCAGGAAGCCAGGACCTGCTATTAACAGAGGATCCCGTGATTGAACTCTTTTTGGAGAGGTGGACGTGTACAGTGTTGTTCTTTGCTGTAATGAACAGGATTTAAGTGAAACTTTGATCAATGTCATTTGACACAATGTCTTGTTGTCAAACTTCAGTTAATCCTCAGAGCTGTCAGGACGCATCACATCAGCTGCTAAAAACATGACCAAAGTGGATTTTGGAAGCGGCCCGGAGTCACAGGATGAGGCCCTGCAGCCAAAGAAACGTAGGCGTGTTGAAATGTTTCTCTCTCTCTCTTTCTTTTTTCTTTCCTCTTCTTTTATTTCTTTCTTGTCTGCATTTGTGCTCAAGAGTGACAACATACATGACGTTCGTCACTGCTAGAGTTTTATGCAATGTTATTTTTATTGTGACCGTCACCTGCCCTCTTGGCAGACGAGCCTATTATATTTTATTAAGTTTGATTTTCCTGCTTTGCGCCGTAGAGGGCTGTGCACACCACAGTGAAACACAAAACATACAACATGGACAAACAAAAAGTGACAAATACACAGTGTTCTGAGGAGAAAGTGCAGTGAATTTATTTGTGCTCCATGATTCTACCCATTCCATCCAACTATTACCAAGAATTATACCAGAACCCGAGATTCTCATCCATCTCTAGAGGAAAGTCTGGATCATCAAGTTCTCAGGAGATCTGAGGAAGAAGAGAGAGAGCAAAGTGAGAGCCACAAACACTGACCCAGCAACCTCCACTGACTCAGAGATCTGTGGGCGGAGTTAACTCTCTAAACGAGTTTTAATAGGTGCTGGAGTGGTGGATCTGGCATGCGTGAAACCTCCACCTAAGAACGGGGCAGCCATCCCGGGCCCAACAACGGCAACATGAGCCCCCAGATCACCCCAAGCAGCCACAGCAACCCGAGAACGACCCCCCAGGGGCCCCACCAGAGCAACACGCAGAAGAACCAGCCCAGGGCCCGGGGGCGACCTCCACCAACACAGCGGCACGGGGCACAGCAGGCCGGCCCGGCGCCCGACCAGCACAATCACACCACGCCCCCCTCACCATCCAACCCGCCGCCAAGCTCGGGCCACCCCCCCAACCCGGAGAACCAGCGTCTGGGGAACGGGCGTAGGCAACGCAGGGGCTTCAGCTCAACCCGACCCATATGCAGCCATTTGTTCTTGTTACTGCGCCATCATGGAGACGAAGCCGAGGCGTTTTCACTTAGGTTCTTTTTCTTTTTGTACAAGAAAGGTTGCTTTGACTGATAGTGTGAGTCTTCTGTTTTTAATGGGGGGGGGGGAATGGTCACATTATCATAAAAAATGATTCTTCGAATCCAAAATTCCTTGACTAGAATTTTAATACTAACAAAACACAATGGCTGAGATGAGACGATGCATGGGTGTGTGCCTCTCACGTGTTACCCTCGTCCCAGAGCGAACCCTCTGAAGAGTCCAGCGTCGTCCGGAGTGATCAAATGACTTTGTGAGGCTGATTGGGTTCAAGCAATAAGATCATCGTCGTCCAACCAGATCAGAGCGATCTCGTGGCGGTGACCCAGCCGCCCCTCTTTCACCTTTAGCTGTTGATTGCTTTGAGAAGCCTAAAGTCTCTATCCAGGCCTTTTCCCATGGAGATTAGACTATCTGGTTTAAAGTTGTTTCAACAGGTCACTTGTAAGGGGTCAAAGGTCAATTACATAGTAGTGCCTAATGGTAGCAAATAATGCCAGTCATTTTAAACGGGCCAGCGGTGAGACTTGTGCCTGACTTTGACTTGGAATGTGGAGAATCCAGAGGTTAAGCTGGTGGCATGGAGTGGCTGAGGACACGCACACACACGCACACACACACACACACACACACACACACGCACACACACACGTTTACGCCCAGTTCCTGGACTGCTGGCTGAGCTCAGTCACCATTGCCTTCCATGCCATGCTATTATAATCTTGTGATGACCTCATTCAATCTGAAAAACAACACACTTCTTAAAACTGCAGAGATCATGCAAAGAAGAAACTGCTATAAAAAAGACTAAATAGACTAAAATAAATTGAAATCTATCATTTATTGAAAGTAATGGCGCCACAATAGAAGAACGCTGTTATCAGTAAAGGTTGTGCATTCGACCTCTTACTTGCTGCTCACAAAGTAAACGTGTGCGTTATGCAGAATGGCCATTAGCCACATTTTCATGGGGAGGGAACAGCTGAAGAATTCTGACTGGGATTTAGCTGAAATATTATTAATCATAAACAGCTTATTAAAAGTCAAGAGTGAATACTCCTGATTATACCTGATATTAACCTAATTGAATATTTAAAACAGAAAACACTGAACAGTGATCAGGATGGAGGCTGGATAACTTTAACCTGTGTGGAACCAGAATATGTCTTAATTCATTTAAGGAGATAATGTTTCCAAACGTCATCTTTTTCTAAATGAAACCAAGTCAATTTTCTCTCAACCTTAAATCAAACTAAATTATTTTATTGTTAAACATTCATTCATTTTCTTCTGCGGGTTACGGGAGTTGCTGGAGCTTATCCCGGCCTGCTATGGGCCGAGGCGGGGTACACCCCGTCTGCGTCTCCAGGGCAGACAATTGACCTAAACTGCATGTTTTTTGGAGATGGGAAGAAACCGGAGAACCCGGAGAGAGAACCCACGCAGACACAGGGAGAACACGCAAACGCCACACAGATAGGATTCGAACCTCGACAGCGCTAACCGCCGTGCCACCCTGTTGTTAAACCAGGTCTGTGAAAAAGCAGAAAGATTCGGATAGGAACAAGACCACACCTGGAACTGGATTGGACCCACAGTTGGTGGAAACACTTACTTCATCACGGAGATAAAGATAAAAGCCTGAAGTGTGAGCTGATGTCGACAAACTCAGCCAGCTGCTCTCAGCAAACGCCAGATAACAGCTCAGCCCGGATTCTGCTGCATGAATCATCATCACCTCTTTGTTGCTTTGTTGTTTACATCTGATCGCTGGCATTGATTAGCAGTTATCAGTTACACTTGTGTGTTTCTGACAATGGCTGTGCTTCCTTCAGAACTGATGTTTAATGACCATTTAAGTTATTGCTTGTATTACATTTCTAAAGAAATTGTTCCAAAATATAGCTCGACTTTTACGAGAGCAAAGTCCTAATAGCACGCCGACACGCTGATAGCTGTGCTGACAACGCTATGAGATCTTATTCTTGTAAAATATGTTTTATTATTTCATATATTTAGGCACACGCTTTATACATATTCTCACAATCATACATTTATATTTATATTCCTGTTTTTCTTTGCCCTTATGCTTGTAGCTTTGGCTGTCAGATTTTTACTTTGTCATTAAAAATTATTTACATTTTTATTTATTCTAAAGAAGAACTGCCTTAAGCAGTAAAACACATTTAAGCAGTAATTATGAAACTGTTACTTTGCTGTGGAACCGACCTGTTCTTCACATAACGTGTAGATTTAATGTAAGAATTTCCATGCTGGTTATGTGAGGATAGTTTTGGACCAAAACATCTGCAGTTCTAAGAATCCCACTTTATATTGTATCCACATTATAAGAAATAAGAGCATTTGTAATTCATTGAAATGATTTTGTGGAAGTATTTTAACTGCTATGAAACAGAGACAATCTGACAGAATGGAGTAAAACGATGATAAATCTCTGTAGGATCTCTTTGAATGATGCACCAAATGAGAAAAGGCTGCTTCGTCCAACATTTCCAGAATAACTATAAATCTAAGGCGTGAGGAATGAAGTATCAGGCTATGTTGTATAATTTTGTTTCTTTATAAATAGCAGCCATTAATCCCTGCCCTGCCTCGTTCACTGCAGCCGAGACACATCACTTGTGTGCCATCATTTGGTCCAGCAGACAAAACGCGTTGCCTGGCTTCAATCTGTCCATCGTCCTGATCTAATCTTTGAGTTTATTTTTTGGTTCATAGCCATTCATGACTAAACCCTCAATTACGCTGGGATCATATATAAGCGAAGGTCAGGGCATGTACAACCAATTGGAGTTGCTTTGAGCTTTATCGGTCACAGCTGCATAAGTTCAAATAGCAAATCTTTGAAACTGCTGGAGCAAAATTTCACGTTGGGCATCTGTGACTTCAAACTTAAGCACACCGTCAGAAATGACGTTAGCATGAAGCTCGAGTATAAATCCACGCAAACAAATGAGCCTGATCAGAGAGCATTGCAGGATGCGGCGTGATCCAGCTCGCAGCGTCCCACACACACACTGTCTGTATCTGCAGGATCGTGTTTCCAAGCCTCCCTTGGTCTGAAAACTGTCTCGCAGGGAACAGCGTGCCGCAATCAGGCCTGGTTTATGGCAGCCAATCTGCCATTCACTGGAAACCAAGATTGATGATGCCTGTCCTGCCTGGCTGACCGGCTGCCTGGCTGCCTGGCTGCCACTATCCGGCGTGGACCGCACACTCATAAATCTCAGTGTGGTCGGAGACAAACAAGGAAATCCAAACTTGCATGAGAAATGTTACTTTTTGGCAAATGAAGAAGTAGAAAATACGGCGATTCTAAATTACGGAGGCGCTTGTGTTTTTCTTTATCAGGTAAACAGCTGCACATCTTCATCTCCTTTAGAGGCGTTGCCCTTTTGACCCACTTGCATAAACTACACACAATGAATTGTGCAGGGATTGCAGCACGAAGCAGCACAGCCCCCCATTGAGAGTCAAACGGAAGTATTTTTATGGCCTCCAAGCATCACTGAGCAAGTTTAAAGCAGCTTTAATTGCAGTGGTGACCTGATTGGCAGCTACATGAATGCGTATTATTGGAGAAGACTGTTGATACGGCGAGGTGCTAAAAAAGAAATAAGGTTATTGGGCTAACTGCTGAACTGCCCAGTCAGCTTTACATTTGGGGTGCATTTCTTTATCCAAGTTTAGAAAGCCTGTCTTAGGGGAAATGTCCAGAGGCCCCCCGAGGGGCAAATCACAAAACTGGATGAAATTAATACGCACAATAGAAAACAGATTTCTTAAAGGTTTTTGCGATACATGAACTGAGTCAAAGCAACCCAAATGTGTTCAATTTGACCGACCACAGTTTTGCTGTCTCAGTGTTTTGTAGTCTTTACTAAATGATGTCATTGTTGTTGTTATGAGTGGCAATAAACCACAACAAACAATATAATTGTGACAATTTTAAGGTTAAAACTTGGGCATGTTTTCTAAAACTGTATTCACGTCGTGTGCAACGGTAATTTTGAAAAAATAAATACAAATAAAAGCAGTATTATCATAGAACAATTCGGTTCGACTTTGTTGGTCAGTCACAATTAAAGATCTTTTTAGTGGCACTTTCAGCTTTTGTGTAAATGTTTGCATTTCAGAAAATAATGTTGCTTTTCTTTTACATTCTTTCCTAAATGGATGTTTTCAGAAATGTTATGCTTGAATGTATTTTAGACACCATGTTGTTTTTAGGAAGTGTTAAAGTAAGTTTGTTTAACGTCATTATCTTTCCCTAAACCATGAAATGAAGAGACTTGCCTGGTACAGTAGTAACAGGAAATGAGGTAATGAGGGTCTCTCTGGGGGGGGTTCGCAGCATGGAGAGCAATGTAGTGACCCGTGGCGACCCAGACAGGCCCGCTGAACTTTAAAGGGGAATTGGATCAGGGCTCCTGCCCAAGCGATCAGCTGAGAACCTCCTGATTGGGGCTTAGCAGTGGCAGTGAAAGCAACCTAATGAGGGAAGAGTCATCAACACTGTTCCTGGTCAGCAGGCTTAATGTCATTAACAGAAACCCGACACCGCCATCAGAGTGAGAGGGGGGGGGGCTGTTAGTGAACTAAAGGAAAAAAGAAGCAAACACTTGGATGGATGAGATGAAGTGGATTCTTCATGATGGCCTCGCTGCCGTCCATCCTGCAACGCGTTCTCAAAGAGCGACGCCGACACAAAGGGCGAGACGAGAGCAGAATGTCAGAGGTCACAGTGGAGTACGACATTCGTTAGACGGAGAATGTTTATATATTTTAGGGGAATGTTTCTGAATACAAGGCAGCTGCTTTGCATTTAGTCTCAAATTAACAGCAAGATCAGGATGAGAAATCAGAAATGTGGGCTTTACTCCAAAGCACAATAAACGCAGCCTCATATTCTCAGACATTCTGCACAACTCTATGAATCAGGACAGAAGAGTTTGGTGACTTTCAGGGACAACGTGCCCTGGGAAAGGACGCAGGAGAGAGATTAAAATGATTTGTTTGTGTTTTCTTAGCTACCTATTACTTCTAAAACAAAGGCTATGTTTGTTTTTTTTCATTCAGTGTAAATTGCTTATTTTTTTTAATCGATTACAATCAGTTTCAAATAATTACCTCCGTCTGATTGTGACGGTCTGGACGGTGACGGTCCAGAAATGATCCTGGATTCTGGATTACTTTGAATTACTTTCTATTACTTTCTATTTTAGCACCGAATTTCATCTGGATCGGATCCAGAACAAAAAGAAGCAACCTATGTTACAAATCGTACTTTGTTGTAATTCATCATATTTCGCTGCAGCAGTTTAAACGTCTGCAGTTCAGTTCCGGTCGAATCCTGGCCAGCAGCAGCAAGCAAGCGTCCGATCAGTTGAACGATCAGTTATCGGGACACTTCAAGCAATGAATGGATCCATAATGCTTCGTGTGTCGCTGATTTAATGAGTGTTCTAAAGCATCAAAGCATCAAAGCAGCAGGCTGCTGCTCTTACTGCCCTTCCCCTTCCTGCCTGACGGGGCTCACTAGAGCAGACCACTCCCTGCAGCAGCTAGAGAGGGAGGGGCGTCAAGGTAAAGCTGAGACACCTGCCAAGGGGATAGATACTCTCTCTCTCTCTCTCTCTCACTCCCTCTCCCTCTCTCTTTCTCCCTCTCTCACTCCCTCCCCCTCTCTCTTTCTCCCTCTCTCACTCCCTCCCCCTCTCTCTTTCTCCCTCTCTCTCTCTCCCTCTCTCTCCCTCTCTCCCTCGCTCTCCCTCTCTCTCTCTCTCTCTCCCTCCCTCTCCCTCCCTCTCTCTCTATCTCCCTCCCTCTCTCTCTCCCTCTCTCTTTCTCCCTCTCTCACTCCCTCCCCCTCTCTCTCCCTCTCTCTCTCTCTCCCTCTCTCTCCCTCTCTCTCTCCCCGTCTCTCTCCCTCTCTCTCTCTCTCTCTACCTCTCTCTATCTCCCCCCCTCTCTCCCTCCCTCCCTCCCTCTCTCCTTCTCTCACTCCCTCCCTCTCTCTCTCCCTCCCTCTCTCCATCCCTCTCTCTCTCTCTCTCTCTCCCTCTCTCCCTCCCTCCCTCTCCCTCCCTCTCTCTCTCTCTCCCTCTCTCTCTCTTTCTCTCTCTCGCTCCCTTTCTCTCTCTCTCCCTCCCTCTCTCTCTCTCCTAGGATTCACACCACTCCAGGTTTTGGGTTTGTGCGTCTGTTCTCTTTGCATTCAACATGCACCAACACACATTTCATTCGCCCACGCATCCTTCTTCACCACCGTTTTTCCACACCTCATGCCAGTGATTTGTTTGCTCTTTTCAATAACCCAGAGGTTAAGAACTCACCTTGACTGGTCTCCCCTCTCCAGTCTCGGGCTCAGAGCCAGCTTGTGACACTGCTTAAAACACGAGTGTGTTCCATTTCCTCCCCTTGATGCTAATCAGAGCTGTAAATCCACATATTTTAAGATTAGGCTTTATCAATCCTTGAGAGCAGAACAAAACAAAAGCAAAGTGTTTGAGGAGGATCTGAAATATATCAAAGTGCATGCTTTCAGATGGAATCTCTGTTGAGTGGTGTGTGTGTGTGTGTGTGTGTGAGCGCGGGATTCTCTGGCATGTGAAAGAGCTTGAGTTTCATGAGGAGCTCTGGTCGTTAATTTGCCTGTTTATCTCAACGCCGAGCTCTGGACTGCATTTAAGTGCAACGCATGATCCCCTGAGACATATTTTATCTCTACCAACTTCTCTGTGCACCTCCTCCTTCTCTCCTCGGCTTCACCCCCCCCCCCTCTCACCTCCACACACCCTGACAGACTCTTATCTTCGTCCTCCTTGCCAAATATTTTCCAGTCAAAGAGCAGCCAATTCTGTGGGTTATCGGTCTAAGGCCTCATCATCGCTCCCTTTTCTCACGTTGGCTGAGCTGAAGCTGATCCGTGTCTACCCGTGTTTACCCGTGCATCACCGCTGCTATCTCCTGGTAAAAGTCTTGCAGGTGCTTTGGAGCCATTTGTCATGCTTACTGCTACAAAACAAGACGTGACTCTGATTCAAGGCATCACTTTGGATCTGGAGGACGTGTTGATGCGCTGCAGCTGCCGCAGATGTGATAGACCTGGAAGAGCCACGCCAGCTCTCATGTCAAACTGCACCGGTGGTTTATGTTGCCCCCCCCGATCAGGATCACTCTCAGATCTTCACTGATCAGCGCTTTGACTCTGGGTGTTTGTCACAGTGTTTACAACCAGGAAAAGATTGTTTCTGTAAAAACTTTGTGGAGCAAAACCCTTTTCTCTAGTTTATATGTGCAGGTATCTCTCCAGTCATCATGCACTTCAGTCTTCAGCCTTTACTTACTTGCAACCTTGCAGCGCCATCTTGTGGTCGAACACAGCAGGATAACTTGTGCAAGTAACTTAAAAAGACAACTTTCAGCTTGTCCCCTGAGGGGTCGCCACAGCAACCCAACGTTCTCCACTTCACCCTGTCCTTTGCATCGTCCTCCTCAACACCAGCCACTCTCATGTCCTCCCTCACTACGTCCATGTCTCTTCTCCTGGGTCGTCCTCTAGTCCTGTTCCCTGGCAGTTCCATCCTCAGCATCCTTCTACCAGTTACTATCTCTCCTCTGGACATGTCCAAACCATCAAAGTCTGGTCTCTCTGACCTTGTCTCCAAAACGTCTAACCTTCACTGTCCCTCTTATTGTCTCATTTCTAATCCTGTCCAACCTGGTCCCTCCCAAGGAGAACCTCAGCATCTTCATCTCCTCCACTTCTAGCTCCGCCTCCTGTCTTTTCCTCAGAGACACTGTCTCTAAGCCGTCCATCATGTCTGTCCTCACCACTGTCTCTAAGCCGTCCATCATGTCTGTCCTCACCACTGTCTCTAAGCCGTCCATCATGGCTGTCCTCACCACTGTCTTGTAGACCTGTCCCTTCGTCCTATCACAGAGCACACCTGATACTTTCCTCCCCCCGTTCCAGCCTGCCTGCACACGATTCTTCACCTCCTTTCCACATTCTCTCCATCACTCTGCTCTGTTGACCCGAGGTACCTGAAGTCCTCTCCCTTCTTTACGTCTATTCCTTGTAGCTTCACTGTTCCCCCTGGGACCTTCTTATGTTCACACATGTACTCTGTTTTATTCCTCTCACCTTCATTCCTCTCTTTTCTAGAGCAGACCTCCACTTCTCTAGATTCTCCTCTCACTGCAGGTCACAATGTCATTTGCAAACATCATATTCCAAGGAGCTTCCTGTCTCACCTCATCTGTTAGTCTATCCATCACCATGGCAAACAAAAAGGGGCTCAGAGCTGATCCCTGGTGCATCCCACCTCTACACTAAACTCCCGTTACTCCTACTGCACACTTCACCGCTGTCGTACAACTGTAATACATGTCCAACCATGAAAAGTCAAAGTGAATCGGAGTTTATGTGTATTTTTAACTGATTCTTGAATCCATAAATGGAGTTTTCAATGTTAAATGTTAATATTTTTTCTTGACCTCATTCTGGATCAGAACCAGAAGATGTTTTTCATGATAGTTCTTCGTCTTGAGATTTTTGGTGAGTGAATTTAATGCAAATTTACAAGATATAATTTTTTTTAAACATCCATTATAAGTAAATGGGAAAATCGTAATTTATTTGTATCCAGATTGTTTTCCTGATCACTCCCAAAATGTAATGGGATCTAAGTTATTATTATTATTTCCATCAAAATCCATACAGCAGTTTTTTGGCAATCCTGCTAACAAACAAACAAACAGACAAACAGATAGACAAACGGCATCAAAAACATAACTTCCTTACTGGAGGTAAATATATTTCTGAACATTGTCACTCCCACGGTGGAAAATGTGTTTAGAAAGTACCACCTGTTATTCTAACCGTCTACCATCCCCTGATGGTGACTTTAAATCAGTGGAAATATTACCTTCATGTGGAGGTGTAGCTTCTCTCTGTGGCGTCCTCGCAAAGGTTTTAAAGACATCATAAAGTTCACGTCTGGTTTGTACCTCTGGGACTCTGAATGCACCTAACAGGCTATCAGCTGCGATGCTGAAACCTCCCCTATTTAATTCAAACAATTTTACTAACTCAGAAGTATCCTGAAATAGTAAATTACCTTTTCTTATATTCAAATTGAATGTTATTCAGATAAACAATATGAAGCTCCCAATGCCCCACCTTTGAAGGCTGGCCTGAGGCACTTCAAGAGAGCATTGATATTTGGATTTATGCTCAAATTGCATAGGATGGAGAACTTTTTTTACTAGTTGACACATTTATTTGGTTTATTTCAGTCACCGAAGGCTCCAAGTGCTTCTTTTGGAATGAATGAGATATTACGTACCACCACTATAAGTTGTGCTTGTGTTTATATTGTGGTTACAAATGCGTTTTATATAATCAATAAAATGTATTTGTAAAACCTTGATTAATTCGTTATTTTTCTTGTGTTTTCCATGAACATGTATTTATTTAAAAAGCAGCTTCAGGATGAGTTGGAACGTTGAACTGTGTACAGAGCACTGCTGCTTCCTGACCTGTCAGCTGATCGGGTTCAGATCATACCTCAGTGATGTCACTACGACCACGAGCGTACGTGCGCTCTGAGTCAGGACGTCTTCCTTTAATCGTGCTGTTGTGACTCGGGGACAGTCACTGATTAAGCATTATCACAAGAGGACAACTGAGCAGTAGTATTTACAGACAATTTTATTTCCTGGCAAAAACAAGATGAAGCCTTTCAGCCTCCCAAAGGTCTGGCGGCGGTTGCTGTCGCTCCTAGAAGTAGAGTTTGGCCATGGCCTGCAGGAATCGCTTCTTCCTTTTCTGTGCAGCCAGCTGCAGAACCTCCTCTGGGTTGCTGGTGTTGAGCTCCGTCTGCCCGATCGCCTTTATCTGAGCAAGAGTTTGGTGTTTGAACATTAAACACTGGATTATACGGAAGAGACCATCTTGAAAGCATTCGTTAATAAGTGAAAGCAGGTTTCAATGTGCTCACCGCTATTTGTCTCTTCTCAGTCTCTCCTCGTTTGTGGTGAATATCTGCGCAGTCAAGGAAGACGTCAAAAAGAAAAATACATTTTGCAGTTTCTTTGAAGAGTTGAGGGAGAAAAGCTAAATCAGATTCCGCACGCTTACATTTAAATATCAGCCTTTTCTCTAATTGACTCTTTGGAAATGTCTTCTATTGTCACTTTAGTGAATTGGTAATGAGCACAAGCGTTTGTCGATCTCTTTGTAATTCGGTCCAGGATACGTGTGAGGTACTCCAGGATGGTGACGTCCCAGATGTAGTCGTAGAACGAGTCCATGGCATCGTGACTGCAGTGAGAGAGGGGGGGGGGGGGGGGGGGGGGGCGGTTAGAGACGTGCTGCTGGCTGTTCGTTTGGGCGTCTGCTGTTACCTGTTCTGGTCCTGAAGCGCTTTAAACGCCGTCATGTAATCAACCTCTCGAAGAAACTGACAGAGAACCGCCACCTGATGGGAGAGGGAGGCGATCTCAAAACCGACATCTGGTGATCCTGATTGAATAAGTATTTAATAGCCCTTAAACTAAAAAATAGTCATTAAAAAACACAAGTGCGTCTGTAAAAAGCTGTCATTTCAGCCAGGTTTGGTAAATATTCTTACACTTAAATGTTCCAAACAGTTTGCGGTTTCAAAATAACCGGATTACGACAGAACTGAAAACTACATTCTGATGCCCTCACCGGTTCATAAAGTACAAAATAGCACATTTCCTTTTGAGCGTTCTGTGAAGCGTCCTCTTGCAGGATCATCTTACAACGTGCACTACAGACAGCAGCCGGCATGCTGGTGGCCCTCATAACGTCACCATAGCAACACAACAGCAGCACGAATGGATTGACTGATTAATTACAAATAATTTAGAAATGCAAATTCCAATCTACCGAATAATTTAGTGCATTATTTGTTAGATAACATGAATACTATGTTCACGTGACTTAATTATAACCTCGTGATATTTAACGTTCGTCCGACCTGCTGGACGTTAATGTACGAGCAAAGCCTTCACTAAACATGCCACGGCGGCAGGGTCAGAAGGGTCAGAAGGTCGGCAGGGTTTTTCTCGACAAAACATCAAACCGACGACAGAAGAAAGAACCCCCCCCCCCCGGAAACATTGACCTCTGACCTGCGTGTGGCAGTTCATCATTGAACAGCACTTGATCATCCTCTTCAGTACCTGGAAACAACAGTCGGTGAGTTGGCAGCGGTTTGTTTCATTTTAACGTACAAAACAAACGAATATACGAGTCACAGCGACTCGAGTATTTTACATTTGTCTTTTTATATTGCTCACGTTGCGTTTTCACGATTATTTATCCGTAGACGCCACTTTTGAATTGATCCATTAACATTTCCTTCGGGTTGACTTTGAGCTTTGCGGCGGCTCCTCCCCCTCGCCCCCCAAACCGTGTTCCTACTAACGCTCAAACACACACGGGGCATCTGGCCCCAGGCTGCTCCGTCACGGAGTACCTGATCAGTGTAGACGTCGGGGGGCACCGCTTTGGTGAAGAAGTCGGAGCCTACAGCTCCAGCCTGGAGGTAGAAGTTCAGTGCAGCAGGATACTGATTGGTCACTACGGACGGATGCAGAAGAAACGTGGTCAGACCGACCTTTACGTGAAAACACTGACTTCAAAGACGAAGCGTCGCATTAAAGACCATTCCTCACCAAAGTAGATGTCGGCCTGCGTGACGAGCCACGACTGGTTGTTAGGGTTCAGAATGAGAGCATGGGACACCAGCTCTTTGACCGTCACGGCCACAGCTTCCACGTCTACTGCCTGTATGCTGCTCCCACGCACACGCACGCACACACACACACACACACACACGTCACATTTGCAGCTATCGTTTGAGGAATCTCTCGTGAAGCGAGCGGACCTTACTTTGGGAGAGAAGAAGGCCAGATGGCGAGGTGCTCAGCCGTCACCTCGTTTACAATATCATCCTGAAGAAAGAGGAAACGCAGAATTTAAATGAACGTGTTCTTTTAGATGCCCCCCCCCCCCACCCCCCACGCAGCCTGTGTGCGGACGCGTACCCTCACTATGCTGTGGAGCCTCACAAACAGCGAGATGAGGGTCGTCAGCACCAACGGCTCCTGAGAGAAATCAGATGAAAGTTCAGCAGGATATCCAGTTCAGCAACATTTCGCTGAGCGGACACTTACTCTAAGTTTCTTGACGAAAGTGATGAATTTACTCCTGGAAAACAGAAATAAGATGGTTTTAATTGTGCATTCTCAACTATAGGTTAAGGATCATTGTAAGCCATACACTAAGAAATAAAGCCGATAAAGCAGGTCAGAGTTCAGAGCTTTCAGCTGACTTCAGGTAAGGACAGGCGCACCGGTGCATGATGCCCATGGAGGACTCCCTGTGTTTGATGAGGCCCACTCTGCCATCGCTGGCCCTCTTGTGCTGGATGGACACGCTGCAGATCTGCACCACCACCTCCCAAAGTTCCTTGGCCGCACGCCGACTCTCTTTAGGACCTGGGAGCTCCTTGCATGTTGAGGCCAGGAGCTGGCCAAGCTTTCAGAAGGAAAGGCGAGACGGTGAAGACGGGAACGCCACAATGCAACTTACAAACATTAAGTAGACTACAAAAGAGAGCCGTTCCCACAGTAAACAATGCAGGATACTATGAACACGCCAATATATTGTTTTTGAAATTACACACCTTAAAGTTAGGGGAGACTGCACAAACGCAAAAAAGAAACTGTTACCTGTAAACATACAAAAGCTGTTCAAAGATAGAATGGGGGGGGGGGGGGGGGTATGATTATAAAAGGACATTAAACTTGTCCTAAAGTAAAGTAGTCCTCGCATTATGCTAGGGCTACTTTAAAAAGTATGTGTATTTCCATTTGCAGAATGGTCTTGAAGAACCAATTAAACAAAGTAAGAATATAATGCAATTTAAACAAATGTACGGGACATATATCTTTGAGAAGTATAGACAGGAGGAAGGAGAGTGTAAAATAGACATCAATTCTGTTCCTTTTGTTCAATTCTTATTCTTTTTTCGCTCAGATAGCTTAAATTGAGTATTTTTATGTTGCCTGTTTAGTTTATTTATTTATTGGAATTTTGCATTGTTGATGGTGAAGCACGCGGTAGGACTTGATCAGCCTTGGCTTCTTCCTATTCCTTTTCAAATGACTCTGCTGGACAGGCCACGTACGGTACATGATCAGCAGCCTGCTGTTGCAGGAAACCACGCTGAGAAGAGCAGCCAGCATCTGTAAATGAAGAGCTGCAACAAGCTAAGGCAGGAGATCACGTTTTGTCCCTACGGCAGACGTTGGGCTTGGAAACGGGCTTCCTACCTTCACGTAAGGGTTGTTTGTGGCCAGAGATGGGGGCACCTGCAACGTCAGGTAATCATTCTCCCTCCAGTTCAACATGAAGGCGACACACTCCTCTCCTACCACCTGACGCAGAGGCACATCTATAGACAAAGCAAGCGCATCCCATAATTTAGAGCAGCAGAAACGTATCTCCACGGACCGCACATCGAAGTACGAGAACATCACAATGAGCCTTGAAGACGGGCGTTAGAGCATCATCACATGGAGCCCAGCCACACACCATGGATCCTCATCTCCAGGTACCCTCGGACCCTGCTGACCAGGTCGGGGGGCGGTCGCTCCTTGCTGCCCTCGGCGGCCATCGTCTCGTGCGAGCGGATGTCCAGCAGCAGCATTTCGTTCAGCATCACCTGCCGCAGCTTTGGGGAGAACTCGGTGACGAGCTCCAGACAGGCTGCAAAAAGCTGCCGGGCATGAGAGAAGTCCTGAAAGAGCAGCAAAACGCAGTATTATCATTGAAGATTCTGCTTCTGGTTCCGATGGATTCTCACTGAGAAGCAGCGTTTTTAATTATCATGACTATAAACATACTGTAGCAGGCTTCACGGTCAAAAATGGGTTCCGTGAGACCCAAACAGAGCTGTGGAACATTTGCAGACTCTGACTATGTTCTTTGAGCTGCCGGGAGTCATTTTATGTTTGTTTCTGCCGTTTCCCATCTGCTTCATGAATACAGGCTCCACAATCGTGCAGCGTTTCCCCCCACAGGTTTGCAGGCGAGTAGGCAATGACTGCATTTTGGTGCTTGACACTGATAATGATATATTTACAAGTACATTTGTGTGCACACCTTTATTAATATGCAGTGAAGTCCTTTGGCCATGAAAATGTAGACCAGGTCCTTCGTCAGGTTGTCTTTAATGCCGAGGATCGCGTTAATGTAGTCTGGAGGAACTTCCCACTGTACATGTAAGAGGAGAACGGTTTTAGTTGCTTCAATTAACATTCATTTAGTCACAAAAGTCTATCTTAAGTGTTGGAAATGTGCGAATTTATTCTAAATATTCACTAGATACGTGGAAAGTCTTTAAAATCAGCGCTTCCTATTCTCTGACCTTACTGTTGACCTTCCAGAAGGGCCTTTCAGCCATGCCGTGGAGCTCGATGAGGATCTGCCTGAGCCTGCGTGGCTCTAGCAGCAGGATGAGCTGCTGCTCCAGCTGCCCGATGCTCACACTAGCGGAGGCTGCGGAGGGATGAACCAAAAGCAGACTCGAGAGGCTGACACACAGGAGGGATTACCGGTCGCACAAGGCGACCTTCATACCGCACCTGGAATGTCGTAGAAAGAGGGCAGAGGCTTGGCGCTGAGATTGACGGTGGCCGATCTCTTCCTCATCTGCTCCACCAGAATCTTCCTCTCCTCCTCCCTCAACAGCTCCGTGAACAGCTTGTGAGAGGAGACCGTAGACAGGAGCGGCAGCTCCCCCAAGCGTTCACACAGAGTCCTGCAGGATAAGGACAGCCTCCTGTGAAGAAGCTTTAATCTAATGATGCAGCTTTACATGACACGAGCTCCTCCACACCGTCGTGCTGGGTAAACCAAGAGACGACACTCACCTCATGAAAGCGGCCATGTTTTTTCTGATGGTCTCAGACAGCTTCTCCTTTTCTAGTGAAAGTGTGCAAACCTGTTGGAAAAAGAAACCTGGATTCAAATGTGCAGGAAGCTTTCAATTTTACCTTTTACCAAGAGAAAGGTTCAGCTACAGACTGAATAAAGTCGACAGCAAAGCTTATACACCCCCCCCCCCCCCCACACACACACACACAGTCATCTCTGTCGGGGCACCAATCGAAACAATGATGTATACAGTATTGCCCAAAGCGTTTTAATAACTGCCAATGTTCATGTTTTGTCCCCGTTGTGTTGCAGCACCCACACATTCCCACAGAACACTGCAGCATTGCTTTACCCGACTTGATTTCAGTGTTATTGCTAATAAAGGACAAGCTTAAACAAGTCATTTTTCTACTTAAACAATGGATATGAACTAGAAGGATATTGGAAAATAAATACATGAATTTAAAAAAAAAGGTTTGTAAGCGTTGTCCAGAAAATAACTTCCCTCCTTCTCCTCATTACTGCACAAAATGTTTGCGTTTATGAGACTTGTCTTTCCAATTATTCCATCAGCAGTTTGTGCAGATGATTAATCAGATGCAATGTCGCTTGAACAAAATGACAGCTTTCTCTGGGTTTGAACACCAATGTGCCTAAGAAAATATAATGCAGCAAAATATGAGAAAGTGCTTTATATGTGTTCATCTCAAAGCTTACATGCTCTAATGATGTGACTTTACGTCATAGTGGACCTCAGAGACCAGATCAGACACCTTGTACGTGCAGAGCCATGAGCTCAGGCGCTAATTGGGACTTAATCAGGGAGTAGATCAAAAGATCAAAACCTGTTTTCAGAACTAAACATTTGTTTGAGAAATATAAATATATAGTACGTACAGTAAACGTTTTCCTGTTAATAATGTTAAGGCGTGCAGGTCGAGGAAAGAGCCGCTTGGAGTGCAGAAGAACAAATATTCTACTCGTGCTGTCTTTAGCCTCTCATGCTGCTTTATTGGATAGCTTAGCACAGCGGGACGGCAGCGGCTACATGTATTAACAGGAAGGAACAAAACCCAAAAGGGACGTGACGTTTATGCTCCTACAAAATAAAAGAATAAGAGCGCTATAAAACAAACGCTTAACAAATAAACATGATAGCTTTTAGAAATAACGAATTTAATTTTAATGATCAACCTACGAGGTTGAACACATAAGAAGTTATTAATAGCAACTCGCGTGTATTTCACAGTTCCTCCGACCGCGCCCCTTCGTCTTGCGCCGTTTCAAGGCGTGTTCAAGTACAAAAAAAAAAATCTGAAATTGCACTAAAAAACTCAGCGAAGCAGCGAAGTCGCAGAAAATGAACCGCATTATATCGATGGATTACTGTACCTCTAAGATGAAGTCCACCAACTTTTTACTGGGCTTGAGGAGGAGCTGCTGGAAAGGAACGCTGAGGATGTCTCCTTCTACAGCATCTCGTACGGCGTTGCAAATACACAGCTTGTAGCAAACCTCATCCAGGCCCGACTCTCTGCGGAGGGATAAGGAAGAACCATTTGCTGCACTGTGGACTCCAGCTACAAACTAGATCATCCCAAGAATATAAATACCGTACTTCAATGAATAACTAAAGTACTGCGTATAATAAAAAAGGCTTTTTGACACAAGGTCAGCTTTAGTTTGGATTCATTGAATTGTGCTCTCACCCTTGCAGGACTTTGTACAGGAACTCTCTGAGAACAGACCGTCTGAAGTGGGTCGGCAACCTGCGGCTAATGTTGTCCTTGATGAAAGCTTCAATAACAGCCTGTCAGGGAAAGGCTTTATGAAAATAATGCATGATCCTCAGTGTTAAACATCCTGTTTGCTCACTTACTTTCTGCTTTACATGCATCGTCATTCCAGAACTGCTGCAGCGTGAGCTCTCACCTGGTAGTTGTGTGCTCTGATGAGGCTGTTGATTTGATTGTAGGATGTGGTCTGGCTGTCTGAGTCACAATCCTCAGTCAAAGCTTTGCAGGCGTTCCAGTAGCCGGCTAGACGTTCCTCATCCAAGTGAACATGGACTGCCGAGTCCAGCTGAGACAATATTAAGGAATATCTCAGCGTCATCACCTTTGCTGAAGGCAAACTGTTTCATAACAGTATTGAATTCAGTACAAGTACCTTTCTTAACAGCTCCCGCGTTTGCCTGAAGTGATCATGGGCCTTCTGATAGGCTGGCTGGTTTGTGCAGCCTTGCTGGAAGAAAATACCTCCCAGATCATAATGAACCTGAAATACAAATGAGACCCGTGCCAGGATGAGATCTACTGATTCCATAAATTCAACTCCAATTAGAATTCTCCAGAGTATTGTTCTGAAGCCAACAGTGTAATCAAATAAAGAGAACACAGATAGAGCATCCACAGCTAAAGTTCTGGAGCTATAGACTGAACTGCTTGAGGTAATGAGGTAGCATCGGTGGCCACTTCTAGAGACCCCCCCCCCCCCCCCCCGTCCACTGACCTGGCAGTGCAGCTCATCAGCGCTGATGCGAAGCCCTGCAGTCGAGGACTCGGTCTCCCCGTTGGCGGCAGCGTCAGCAGCCAGCAGATCCAGAGTCCTCAGGGTATGAACGAAGAAGTCCTTTTTCAGCTGCAATGCTCCTTCGAGGACGCTGATGGAGTCCGTCGCCTGCTCTTTCAGCTGAACAAATAAAATAAAAAGAAGTAAGCAACATCTTTCACCTCTAGAGAGAGGGCTAATTAAACGAGCAGAATCATGAACTCACAACGGTAAGGATGTTTTCAGTCATCTCTTTCTCCTGCTGCACAATACTCAACCTGGAAAAGCCCAAAAGGCAAACATCGAAGTCATTCAGATGAAACACAAAAGCCTGCCTTTAAACTCGAACTGGAAACGGCTGGCAGAATTTACATGTTCATCTGGTGCGGTCCCGGTTTGGTCTGTTTCTCTGGAAAGCTGCTCAGCACAATGGTTCGGATGGCCCTAAAGACACGGGACGAATCGGACAGAGAGAGAGAGCAAAAGTATTTCTGTTCAAGCAGAGTTACTCTTTTAGAATAATATGACTTAAAGTGCAGAAAAGGAGGAGACGGTGCGAGGCTGCAGTCACTAGTCCCCCCCCCCCCCCCCCCCCCTTCCCCTCCAGAACAGGACAGTAAATGAACACATGCGGTGGATTGTGTCCTCCTCAAGGAGCTAACGTACCAGCGGTTGTAGATGACAACAGCCATCGCTGTGGTGGGCGGCAGAGTGGACGGGTCCAGGTCCACATGCTTCACCCCTGGGGGCACTTTGCTCACGCAAAGGAGTTCGTTCAGTAACATGTTCAATACTGGGATTGTCAAGCTGGAAAGGAAGAAGGAAAATGATCTCATTAAACGATTCAAATGTCTGTTTAATTTGAAACAATTATAAGAAGGAGGCGTGTGGAACCAACGTCACTTTCTTTACTGTTACTTTACTCGATTACAGACTATTAATGAATGGCCTTTTGCAGAGAGCGACTGATATTCAAGCAGGACAAGCAGGATTGGGTCTCGCATTGTCGCATTGTCTGCTACTAAATGACAAGGTTCCACGACTGCAAATGTAACTAATGTAAATGCAAACAGGAACAGTTTAAAAGTGTGAGAAGAGACGCTAACGTCCAACATATTAAAAGGAAGCTCACACGGACTCTTACCCTTTCTCCAGGACATTCAGATCCCACTTCATGTACGCAGCTACTTTCAGGGCCAGCAGCTTCAGGGTGCGATTCCTGCGGTTGTCTGCTGGAGGCTGCACTTGGTTCTGCTCATTCACAGAAGGCTTGGAGGCTTGCTCCAGGAACTGGATGATCAGCTGTACTGGTGTTGGGTCTTGTTGAAATACACACAGAAACATAAAGCATTAATAAGAACATCATCTAAGACAATGCGTCTAAACTTCACTGGTTTTAAGGTGGTGCCATTTTTATTCTGTTGTGAGCCAAATTGCATATTTTAACTTCTGGGTCCACCTCACACAAAAATCCGATCAATCTATGCGCTGACCTGGGTTTGACCTCTGCAGGTGCTTCTCTAGCAGGCTCCCATCCAGGAGGAACTCAAACCAGCAGGTCTGGAGAGGCGTGCCGGGCCGACTGTCGCCCACAGCAGCTCCCCGGCCGGCTGCTTCTGCACTCATCCTCCCCTGGTGAACCGTAACAAAAAACATTTGAGCCTTTAACAGATCATAAATCATATCATTACTAGGCTTGAAATATATTTTATGAATATAGGACAATTATCCTCAACAAAAACATGCTTAAAATGACAACAAAAAATATTTGAAAGTAGCCTTCAGGGAATATCTTCAATATTTATACTGCATTTGTATATCATCAACCTCCCATGTACACTCCACGAGTATAAAACACAGTACAGAGCGCAGCTAAAGAGATGCTAGCTCTCATGAGGATTGAGAACGCAGCTACTTTGTCATAAGTGTTGATCATTTTCGTGTTTTATTTTGTGGTCGGGGCTTGTCTCGATATTTAAACGGGTTGTTCCGACCTGACAGGCTCTCAACTCGTCCCGAAAGCAGCCAGTGTTGCAAAGATGCGGTGTCAAAAGCAAAAACAATGGCCCCACCGGGGTGCGTGTAGCATCTTAGCTTCCAGCTAGCATTGGTCTGACTAAAGGTCTCTGGCCCGGACACACAGAGACGGGTCATCTTACCGTAACAGCTGAGAATGTATAAGTAGAAGATATAAAAGATTAATTTACAGAAAATAAATTATAAAAGTGATTTCTGAGAGAGCAACATGGGCGGTTCGGTGCTCACATAATTCATTCTGCGCATCTGCGTCGCGTAACGGTGTTTCCGGTTCCGCCGCTTCTTTTTTTTTGCACGATATGCGTTGTTATTTTGTATTAATGCTGCATTACCATGACGGAAAAGAAAGAATAAATAAAATAAAATGAAATGAAACATGTCTGTGCTTTTCACTTGTAAACCACTCTTAAACAGAGTTAGTATGTGCTATTGATTGAACAAAATGTGACCAGTAGCATCTCCTCTCCTGCGCAGAGCAAGAGGCTCGCCGACAGCGCGAATACAAAGGAAGTGACGTCACGGCGTGTCAAACTTTCGGAAATTACAGTGCCGTTACCAAAATAACAGCGAGTAATGTACAGACATATGATCGTACAACATTCAGATTTATTTGGATTCCAGTGTGTAAAACAACAAATTGTTTGTGGCACAACTGTGAAGTTGATTTTGTGTTTTATCTCCCTATCTTAAATGCTGAATTCTGATTGGTTGTAATGTTTGTATAACAGTTGATCCTCCCCTTTAATCCTTTCATGCCTTTGATGTGACTATGGACCTGTCACATATAAGAGAGATGTTTTTGATGCAATATTTATTGATTTGATTGTTGGTGAAGCCAAAATTTGTGTCGATTATTTTCCACACTTTGACTGATAATGACAAGATTATTAAAGACTGTCTTGAAGCTCTGCTCCCGTCTTTTTCGACGCAAGGTAACACACATAACATACATTCCAGCAGTGGGGATATCTATATATTTTTATTTAAGTTTTCTTGTGAAGTAAATTATTTATATGACTTTGTTTATTCATGGGTGAATGTTTTGTTTGTTTAAACAGAAAAAATCTTGCGATGCCGTGGACGTTGATACCCAGACCACAAGCACAGAGACCAGGTAAGGATGGTGTTTCAATATTTTATGCTTCATGTTTAATTATTTGTTTTATTTATTATTTTTATTTGGCGTACTAACTAGGGAGATGTAGAATGCCTTGGGGATACTTGATTGTTAAAAGAATTGTGAATTAATAATCAATATTTTCTCTTTATTCCTAGTGTCAATCTTCAGGACGTCACGCCACAACCTGAAGTCCTCGACACTTCGGTCACTTCCGTGCCTCCAGCATCAGGAAGACCTGAGGCACGGAAGAGGAAGAAAAAGGCTTCCAGTTGGCGGTGGCGGAAGGTAAATTTATCCAGAATGAATATAATAAACAAGTAAAAACGTGCAGCCATTTGTGTCTGTGTTCACTTTATTGAACTGGATTCATGTTTTTATACCTAACAGAAAGCCAAGCTGGATCCTGCGACCATCGATGCGGCAGAAGAGACCGACTCCGGATCCTCCGATGCAGAGGACTGGTATGGCATTCTGTAACGGTTAATTACAGTGATTCTAATTACTTTGAGCTGAATCTTCTGTCGACTTGGTTTCATTACTGTGATTGGAACATGCACTGAAATCCCCATCTTGGTTTCCCATTGTCACCAGTATCGACATCCAGCTTTGCGGAGGTGATGCTGACGTGGCAGCCACCATTGAAAACTCACTCTCACCTCTTAAGTCGATGGTGGTTGGTGCAGCTGAGAGTAGCCGCTGCCCTGAGTCACCTGCTCCGATCCAGCCGGTCCAGGTGGATGACAGGGAGCGTCAACCGGAGGCTAAAGTGGAGACGCTCTCCAAAGAGGCGCTGTCCTGCCTCGGGTAAGCGCCGAATCTGCTTGAAACTTGGCTGAGGCATATGCATTGTGAATATAACTAACCTCAGTCCTACTCTGGGCCTCCGTCTTGTTTAAGGCTCCCCAACCTGGGCATGACGTGCTATATGAACGCCGTCCTCCAAGCCCTTTTGGCGCTGAATCCCTTCATTGAGGAGATCAACAGCCAGCTAGAGGTGTGGGAGTCTCAATCTGCGTTCCTCAGGTACAGAACGGCCTCTCACTCTGGTCACTCCGTGGTCTCTCCACTGCTTTGCACGTGTAGAACAATAACAATAATGAACAAAAGGAACTTTCCTCTCTTGCTCTATAGGTCGTTTTTAAACATTATGATTTGCCGCCTCACCAACGACAAGAAAGAGAAAGTGCAGTCACTGCTTGTATTCAAGATGATTGTCGCAGGCTGGAACCCTGAGTTTGAGGACGATGAACAGAAAGTGAGTGTGATTTTTATTAAAACATGCTGCAACACATCTCTCTCTCTCTATGAGACTTGATTCAGTCGGTATAACACCGGTTCTCTTTGCTCTGTGTTTCTGATCAGGACGCCTACGACTTCCTCGGCTGCTTCATTAACATGCTGGGTTCCACGGGTTCAGCTCTGTACGGGGAAGCCCTATTGAAGGGTATGACGTACACCTGTCCCGTCTCTGCTCACATTGGATTCCAGATGTTGAGCACCAGGACTTGCAAGGGGTAATGAATCCCACTATGTTATACTCAGAGGGTGGAAATTCTCTGTGTTTCGTTACAGATTGTCAAGGCAGAACGTGTCGGAATGAAACCTGTAGTGCAGCTTCTTACTTGAACTTCCCTTTACTTTACTTTACAGATGTGGCAGGAAGTCCGAAAAGCAGGAAGACTTCATCAACCTGCCACTGAGTCCCATCGCTGGATCCACTGTGAGCCAGTGTGTGGAGGAGTACATGGGAGTAAGAGACAAATCTTATTTTCTCCCCATATTTTTGATGCCCTTCCATTCAATTTTGTCCAAATTATTTGAACATATTAATTTCACCCATGAAAACATTTGAACTGAAACCCGTTTGCTGCTGTTCTCTCCTGTAGGCGAGCGACCTGGAGTTCCAGTGTGACTGTGGAGCCACAGCCTCGTCCGTTACATGGGCCTTCTCAACTCTGCCAAAGTGAGTAAAATCCTTCATCCTCACTGTTGTCCCTCCTTCTTTCCTCCTCTGTCAACTCATATCTGACCTTCTCCCTCCTCCAACCTTCTTCTGTCAACAGTATACTGATCATCCAGCTTCTGCGGTTCACCTACCAGCTGGAGGGAAGTTTTGCGAGCGATTTCCTACCCACCTACGGGATCAGAAAGCTCCGCAGCCCAGTCACTTTATCACCCGATTTGACTCTGGCTCCGATTCCTGACAGCTGCAAACGGGTGAGAGAAAAAGCATTTACACGTCCATATCTTTATATAAACTGAATTTAAAGCAGAAATCAGCTCATCAAAATTAACATTTGTAGTTTGCCAATTGCTTTGAACTGTTTTTTTTTTTTAGTCTCACTACTCATTGGTCAGCGTCGTCAGCCATTTGGGAACTTCAGCACATTCTGGTAAGTGTTTCTGACATGTTTGTCAAGATTTAAGAGTGGACTGTCCCTTTAAACGTAACAAATGTGTCCCGTCTTCTCAGGCCATTACATCTGTGACAGCAGGCAGCAGTTTGAAGGTGACGGAACAGGTCGGTGGCTGACCTTCAATGACGAGAGAGTCAAGGAGACAACAGCCGACTGCGTCTGTCACCAGCGGAGGAGAGACGCCTACCTGCTCTTCTACCAGAGGAAGTGGTAGAAAGGCATACTGGGAAAAGTCGTCGATGTCATTCAAGATACAAGAGGACGTATTCGACAAGCTAAGATCAAGACCAAGTTGTCTCCTTCGGGAAGCTGAAAATATCTGATTGGATTACCGGGTACTTGTCTTTGACATGTCTTGTGACGAAGACCGAAAGCTTGAAGACACATGACGAGTCTGCAAGGGCTGTGTAACATCTTAGTCTTGTCCATTAATAGTCTAACTGTACAGAATACATGTTTTTTATATTGAAAATGTAAAATAAACACCCACAACTGCAGTAACGGCTTCATGATTCATCTCTGGACTCGGCGTGTCAGACAGAGCCCCGCTTCCTCCTCTCAGTGGCTAATCCGGCTCGATGGCCACACGGCAGCGTGTATTTACTTATGTGTTGTTCTCGTTGGTGAAGCCATTGTGTTGTTCAGAATGACAGACTGCAAAGACAAATGTCCCTATGGGACAATCAAGATTATCTCTCCATCTACCTGTCCCTTCATCCTCACCGACACTTTCCTCCACCCGCTTCACCCTGTCGCTGAAAAGCCAGTGACAGGGTGAAGTGGAGAAAGTTGGTTTGCTGTGGCGACCCCTCGCGGGACAAGCTGAAAGAACAAGAAGGTGTGTTCCTTCTCTCTCATTCATGAAGATCCAAGATCACAAAAAAATCTGCAGCGTAGATACTCCAGACGTGTCTCCCTCCTATTTCATTCAGCGCTTTCAAAGGTTTCCTAATCCCAGTGAGGTTGAGGAGACTCAATGGGTGGATTAATTATTCACACCTGATTTAATGTGATTTCCTTTAGAACATCTGGAAGAAAGTGACAGCAGCAAGAGTGTAAAAAGCCTGTAATCTTGCCCTATAGCCTATATTAAAGGCATAATTGATTGAAATAATTGTAATTGCAATTTTTGCATATTCAGATATTAAGTTTAAATTCTCCCCTTTATAAGTTTCAATCTGCAACGATAAAAACAATTAAAAACTAGGAAAGCACTCAATAGCACAGACCTCCACCAAGCAGCTCATTCCCCTGATAATTGGATACTGTTCCCATGGTGATCTGGATCATCACCAAAATGTGCTAAATCCAGAAGACACTTTTCATGACGGTCCACATCGGACGCCTTTGACTGATTTTGGCTGTGTGGACTTTCTTCGCAGTGTTTGCAGAGATGTGTTCTACCTGTTTGACTGTGATGTTGAAGGTTTTCAAGAAAAGATTAAAATACGAAACACTCCTGATGGCCACAGACCTATTGCACCCCCTGCTGTCCATGTAAAGAGTGTGCTTCCTTCCTAGGAACAAACAAGTGCCTCCATCTGAGTGTTAATTTTGGCAGTTTTGGTCCTCCATAGCACCTTGCCTGGTTGGAATGTTACCACTTTCTGTCTCGGTACAAACGTTCCTTTTAACAAACAGGGACTCACAAATTCAATGGAAAAAAGCTTCGTTTCACCACTGTTTTTATTTTTTTTAATACTGCATAATAATCTTAGTATTATAAACTGCTGCTTTGCAATATTTACAGACATGTGTTGGATATATTAGTAATCTAAGCTTTCATTTTACAACATATATACGAGAGCCACTGTTGCCATCATCGCAAGGAGTCATGGAATTTGTTTTTATGTAGGCCAAGAGCCACAAAAGATGGCAAAACAGGACACGAATATTTACAGCATTTAAAAATCACATTAACTACCTTTAACTAGTAGTGTGTTTCTTTTATCATTTTGCCCCTTCTACAAACAATGGCAATGGTATTCTTTATATTTGAAATGCAGTGACAGCTAAGGTTAGTGGAGTAAATGATAATAAAACAAATTGTGAATAAAGCAAACCAAAAAACCTTACTCAGTCGATTCTCTCTATTTTAATGTTCATCAATGTTTTCCAGCTTTTAAACAACAAACAGACTTGATAAGTGTAGATGAATGTGATCTGTCTGTCTCTCGTCTGTTGACGCGACCATTCTCTTCTTGCGGTTGGAGTATTTGGAGTGAAATAGAATCGTGCCACATCAGATGTGCATTGTTGATTCATTTTGAAACTTGCCAGATAATGATCCCAAGAATGACGAGCACAACGGACCCAACCATGACGAGGATGCACATCTTCTTCCGTGATTTTTGCTGAGGTGAACAAAACAGAGAGGCGGATTATTGCAAAGGCCTTCAACTTTACACAGCACTTAAATTCAGTTCAGGACATTTCCCAGCAGGATTGGGCGATACGTTTTACATAACGGCATACCGGTTATGGCTTATACTTATAAATGACAATTGAAAACGGGTTGATTCCGTGTTTTGCCGTTGAGTCAGAGTGGACCGCGGTCTCCACCTCCGTTGTAGAACTGCAAGAGCTGTGGATGCAGAGTCTTTGGTGCCTGCCGTGGCGGCAACCCCCCCGAACCCGGTGGTGGAGTCCGGAAGTAAGGGACGCCCGCCCGTCAAGCTCAAGGAGTCATATTGAGTCTCGTTGACATGTGGGACTCCGGAAGCAGGTGAGCGGTACCGGTTAAACAAGCGTACCAAGGCCCGAGTGTTTATGGAGGAGTTTGGAGATGACAGAGGATTATTATCACGCTCCTTATCCTCTCAGGGGAAGTCTATTTCAGGGTGCTGGAGGAGAGGAACAGACCGATAGCCGAACCTCGGATTCAGGAGGAACAACGTGGTTTTTGTCCCGGTCGTGGAACCCTGGACGAGCTGTACCCCCCCAGTCGGGTGCTCGAGGCCTTGTGGGAGTTTGCCCAACCACCCCACATGTGTTTTGTGGATTTGGAGAAGGGCTGCCCTTGATCACAGGCTCTATTCATAATCTCTATGGACAGAATTTCTAGGCGCGGCCAGGGGCCGGAAGAGGTCTGGTTTGGGGGCCAAATGATTTAATCTCTGCTTTTTGTGGACGCCTCCCTGGGGAGGTGTTCTGTGCATGCCCCACTCGGAGGAGGCCTCGGGGAGACCCAGGACACGCTGGAGAGACTATGTCTCTCGGCTGGCCTGGGAACGCCTCGGGATCCCCCTGGAAGAGCTGGAGGAGGTGGCTGGGGAGAGGGAAGTCTGGAAACCTCTGCCGAGAGCCGGCTCCAGATCAGCGGTGGAAGACGGATGGATAGTTTCTCTATACAGGCTGCGTCTTCAAGCCGTTAATACCAGCAAAGGCTTTTGTATGCTATTCATGTCAGTAAGCCTGCTAACTACTTTGTCCCCGTGTCATTATACATAACACATAACTTATAGGTTTATAAATCCAACATCTCCTTGAGGCCAAATCTCTTCATTTGTTTCACAAACACTAACTAGAAAGACAATCAGAGATTGCAGACCCCGCCTCCAAAAGACTATTGGATCTTGTGAGACAGTAAACAGGGCTTCCGGATCAGAGGGGCCAAACCTGCTCTAGCTTGCTGCTCCGGAACGTACTACAAGACTCCTTCTGGACTCTTTTTCCCATCATGCCATTCGTGTCCCTCCCTCTTAAAGTGGCAGTTTACAGCACAGGCACGATTCCAGATGTAAAAATAATTCTAGAATCTGGATCCAGATACGGATCAACGCCATTCTCGGGGAGGACCGAGCCACGGACAGAACCTTGCTTGTGTAAAGATTTCAAGTCGATTGGGTTACTAGTTTTTGAGTTATGCGCTCGGACAGACAAACAAACAAAGAAACGCACCCAATTGCAATACCCTCGCCTCCTCTTCGGCGAGGGTAAAAAGGTTACTCATGAATGCCCGGCAACCCATTTAATAATCCAGACCCCCACTTCTGGTGGAGACATTGAGGTGTCTACAGAGAGTGCTGGAAAACAAGATGAAGTGATCGTCTCAGACTCACCTGGTAGACGGCAGCTCGATGGAGTTGCTCCGTTCCTCGTTCCACATGAACTTCAGCATGTTCCACATTTGCCTCGATGCTGTCTACAAGGTCAGAGCAAGGTCAGTCTGGGGATTGTGTCGTTTCAGGAAAATGTTGTTTTCATCGTTATTGAAAGTAAAAATAGATTTGACCTCAGTATGGTTTACATTACAGGCATGGGCAAACCCAGGCCCGGGGGCCATATGCGGCCCGTTGGTCTTTTTAATCCGGCCCGCCAAACATGTCCAAATTATATCATTAAATAAAATTGTATTATAATTAAGCCTCATTAATTTGACCTTTTCCCTGTAATGCTAGCTGTAAAAGGCCAAATCCTTTAATGCAATAGCTTTCATGTGTCATTTATATTAGCTCACAGAAATACTCCATCCATCTGTTCTTGGTCCGGCCCATCTGTCAAATTTTAGAACCTATCGTGGCCCGCAAGTCAAAAAGTTTGCCCACCCCTGGTTTAAAACGTCTCACAACATCTCAGAATATCGCCAATGTCTACCCATTTGTGTACAAGATATCTCAAAACTGCTACTGATGAATTCCAATAGAACCGTGCAGACGGATGGGCCCTCTGCTTTGGGGAGTCGTCAAGACTTAGAAGATGATGTCAGAAAATGCAGACACTCAC
Organism: Brachionichthys hirsutus; assembly: GCF_040956055.1. Lineage (NCBI taxonomy): Eukaryota > Metazoa > Chordata > Actinopteri > Lophiiformes > Brachionichthyidae > Brachionichthys > Brachionichthys hirsutus. The sequence continues at coordinate 11,455,221 of NC_090909.1, forward strand.
CGACCCCCCCCCCCCCCCAGTGCCACTCACCAATCATTTCTCCCTGATCATGGATCATCACTGCCAGGTCCTTAAATATCTGGTTCACATCCATAATGTCAGACTGAAAGAGGTGATAAGATTGACTCAAGACAAATGTGTGGAGATCCAGATAGAGAATAGAGGCCAGTAGTCATGTTGAGAAGTTCTGAAAATTGGAAAGATGAAAAAGAAAGGTTCACCTCCAGCTGTCTGATGTTGGTTTCTCTGTCCTTGATGAGATCCAGATCCTCCTCTGTGATGGCCATCTCATCAGCCTGAGTGCTGACCTGGCCCCAGTCCTCTTGGCTTCATGCAACAGGACAACAATTAAAATAATAATTATGTGAAGAATTAAAAGAATGTGTGATACTGCAGACTGCAACACAAAAATGAACAAGCATCCAAAACATCTGAACAAATATCATCTTTTGATTGATTTAGATCTTTCAGAAGTACCTAGATAAAACATAAAAAAAATAAATGCAGTATTTGCCTTTCTCCATGGATGACAGTAAGAGCAAACAGTAAAAATATAGCTTATGGCTTATATCCTGTTCTTAAAAAAATAGAAGGTGCTTCCCAGAATTGTGCAGGCAGACAAAAACCGAGATACGAGAGGATTTTCGGGCTTATACATTTGCCCGACCAGTTATTACTCACTTATCAAAGGAAACAAGCTTTTCATCCCAGGAAGAGTCTTCAGCCTAATGGAGAAAAAATAAACACACTGTGACCAAAGCAGTCAGGAAAGCAGCGTTTTATAAAGACACCATCCATCTGAAGCTCTCTCTCAAGGTGCCAACAGCTTACACGACCACAAAATCTGGTTGGTTCGTGAGACAGTCTGCTCTTGAACATAGGGGGTGTCCAACGACTTTCATTTTTAACAAAGCTTATAGGTAATCAATACAATAATCAATATGCTGTCATAGGCCAGCACTGGTGGCTTAACATCATGACACACTAAGCTCTTTCCTCTTTATCTGGTTATTCATGTTATAAATATATGTGCGTAATCTCTCTCTCTCCCCTGTAGTCTTGTGCTCTCTCTCCCTCTGTTTGTCCCTCTTTCTGTCTCTGTCTGCAGGTCCTTCTGTCCGTTCGTGCTCTTGTGGGCCATTCATCGAATGGTTCGGTTGTTTGCAGATACAAATTTATTGGATCGATCGATTGATCGATCGAGCACACACACACACACACACACGCTTTCATTTTTAGAACGTTCATTGGTTTTCATCAATTGCTGGAGCCATAATTAGGATTTTGAGTTCACTTACAATTCCCCCACGTTGAACCCTAAACCTACACATTTGTTTAACTGTACTGAAGTAGATTCATGACTTTCAAGTTAAAAAAAATAAACGTTTAGGACAAGATTTTCTTTACATAAACACAGAAGGCTGGTCGCACAGACATGAACACCATACATGGAGTTAAGTGGCTTCCGTCTGACTACACGCGTGTAGTTACCGTTCACAGCCTGTTTAGCACGTGATCCGACTTACTGACAGGCGGGATCCTGCTCTCGCTCTGGCTACGGACTCCTTCTCCTTCTCTGCTGCACGCCGCTGGACGGCTTGAAAGTTGTTAAGAACTGCTGAGAAATCATTCATCAATCTGTCCCTCTGGATCTTCTGCTGCCTCTGGAGGGGGGGGGGGGGGGGGGGAGTTAACAGAGGATGTTAGATCAATTACAGAAACAAGGAAAAGATTAAAGCCGCAAGCGGCATCGAAGGCCTTCGCCGGCCGACAGGCCGATGAGCTGACCCCCCGACGCACGCCGCTTTTGTCCTCGGTGCTTCACAAGTGTTTAGATTTGAGCTGCATTAGTCGCTCACAGTTCAGTCACAACTGTAATGGGATCATACGGGACATTTTGGCCATTGCCATGGCAACAGCGTAAAAAATGCACCAACATAACACTGTGTACCGATCCTAGCTGAGACTCAGATCGGCACGGGGACAGCTTGTGCTGCTTGAAGTCAGAAGGCAGTAGCCGTGGATCATCGGAATGACTGACATCTACAGTATTTAAAGCAGACCTTTTCAAGTGGCTGCTTTCATGAGGCCTTGTTCAATAAGCAAAGGAGGAATAGATGCATGTAAAAGGGAATATTATGAATTATTTTCACAGCTCTGTGTGGATATGGTTTATTTTGGGTTAAGGACACACCTGATAATGTAGCCTGCACATCCAGACCCGTTTACCCGAAATCAAAGGAAAGTAGATTATTCTGTCCATGCTACGTATTTTCAGATAGAAAAGATTATCCCAGATTACCGCCACTTCGAGTGTGACGCACACACACAATAAACTACGTCTGCGTACGTTTTTTCACGTTTCGCAATATCTCCTCATCCAGAATGGCTGATACCGGCCTCCAAGAAGCAATAAATGCAGGAAATACCAAGATCGATTTGTTTATACCATATGTGTCAAACTCAAGGCCCGGGGGCCAATGTGGCCCGCCATGTCATTTTTTATGGCCCGCAAGAGCTTTGTGCAGACATTTGTTCTCTTAAAATGCTGAAAAGTAAAAGTGAATCAGAGTTGATGTGTATTTGTAACTGATTTTTAATCTGTAAATGGGGTTTAAATGTTAAAATTAAATATTTGTTGCTGACTCCATTCTGGATCCGACCCAGATGATATTCAGTGGTGAGATAGAGCCCCCCCCCCCCTACATGACTGTTAAATTCCCTAAATATCGGTCAATAATCAATGGAGATATTGAAGAACAAATTACAGACAGACGCCGGCGATTACATAACCTCGGCGGATATTTTTACAGCAGTAAGGTATCGATATATTTTTAGAACTATGCAATTGCATATGTAACATTTATAATTTAATTAAGTATGTAGTAGTAAATACAGTTATTTAGCAGCATGTTAAGGAGTAGTTACATTTATTTACATTACATTACATTTAGTTACATTTACAACTGGCCCTTTGAGGGCGACCATAATGCTGATGTGGCCCTCGGAGAAAATGAGTTTGACACCCCTGGTTTATACCCACTTTACCTCCGTCTCATACGATGGTACATCTCTTTGTTTTCATCCTGATGTTGCTTGCGGTCCCCATCTTCAACGTTTTAATAATAATAATGCGTTGGTCTTATGTAGCTTTTCTGGACACTCAAAGACGCTTTACATCGTGCATTATTCATTCACTCCATACTTGATGGTGGTGAAGCTACTACTGTAGCCACAGCTGACCCGGGGTAGATATAACTGCCCCTGGGGCAGACTGAGAGGAGCGAGGCTGCCCAATTTGCGCCATCGGCCCTCCCGACCAGCACCGACATTCACTCGCTCAGTACACATTGTAGGTGGGTGAAGTGCCTTGCCCAAGGACACAACGACAGTGTACACGTGTGTGTAAGTCTGAGACTTACTTGCTCAGAGAGTGATAATGGCAAAGGAACTGATCCAAATTCCTTCAGGTATTTGTTGGTTTCCTTTGCCAGTTGGTTTGTATCGTGCTGCATCTGCTGCCTGTGGAAACAGAGTTCTGATTAAGAAACGGCAGTAGTACATATATAAAGGTGGACCTCCTATTTCCAATAGAAATCCTTTTAGGCCGGTAGGAAGGGCTGATGGACACAACGCACATGTATTTTGGTTGTTTCCATGTAAAGACAGAACCTCCTTACAGGAGATTGCAAAGAGAGGATGATTCAATAAATTACATTTTTGCACACACCTGGCAAAATAAGTACTTCATGATTTAGATTTGGAAAATTCAAAAGCATACATGCGTAGTTTGCATACAAACTTAATACACATACGCAACTGAGTTGTGTGAGGTACAAGCTCAGGAGACAAAGTCCAGAAATTATTGTAACTAATCATCTTGGGAGAAAATCCCATTCAAGAGCTCCATTTATTGAGACTCCCGTACAGCCTGCCCTGCTCTCCTTGCAGCTTGTTCTTTGGCTCAGTTTTAATCAATTATATATCTAAAAAAAAAATAGAATGAAAGAAAAATCAGACCTGCTAAGAGAGCGATCTGGCATATGTCAGAAAACACAAAACAATCCCCACTTTGAATTTAAGATTTTCTATTTTCAAAACGATGAAAACATCGTTTGGGGAAAGCAATAATGTCTCGGAAGGAACATGTTGACGCGACAAAGTGAGGGGCCACTTCCTCTGTGATGCTGTTGGCCAATGTGTTGCCCCTCCTCCACTAATGCCCCAGTCACATGCCACAATACTGCACTCCATCTCCTCACAGCAGCTCTGCCCTGGGTTTCTGACACATCATTACACAAAAGGGTAAAGACAGGTGTAACACTGTCCTTACACAACAATAGCATAACTTGCGTGAATTACATTTGGATCCCTTAAAATATGTCCGAGAGAACATTAGGAGAAGAACTGATGAAGATAAAATCACACTTCTTCAATCCAGTCCACCATTTTACTGCATTCATTCAAATAGTCCCGACTTTAACTACGTAGTCAGATTCAGCGCTGAGCAGCAGTGGACATAGAAAGGGAGGAAGACCGGTTTCAGAACAATGCAGCATGAATATTTGATGGTACTGGCATATAAAAATGGTTTTTTCCTGGACAGTAGCCATGGAAACGACCATCCTGCAGACAATATTCTTTGCTTCCCGGATATTAGAGACTCGGTACAGCAGCAGGGAATGGATCCACGCTAGGGTGACGGAAACAAGAACGTTTGGCAGAGGAGTGGAGCCGTCCGGTCGTGGGAATCGTCCTTCGGTTTCGGTTTTAGTTCGGTTAATTAATAAATAGTCGCGTCTCGGTTTCGGTTTTATTGAGTAATCATTTTGTAAATGATTCACAATCTGTGAGAAATGTGTAACAACAAAAAACTAAATATATTACTTCAACAAAAAATATAAAAACAAAAGTGGTTCCGCTTCAGTTCGGCAGAAACAAAAAATACATGATAAACACAATACCCATTCTTGCTCTGTAACTATTATAAACATGTTATAACATAGCCTGAACCCTGAGATTGTGTGTGTGGCCGTACGATGCCGCCACTTTCTTTTTTGTCCTGAGCATAATGTGCATGTTGCAGTTTTGTTGTTTGAAGTAAAGGCACACGGGCCTACTTTGCCTAACGTTCTTATCAGGGGGGGGGTTACCGGTAACTGGACAGCTCTACAGAGGAGTAACAACGTGGATATTACTAGCTGATATACGTACAGATTGTCCTGGAGCTCACTGGTGTCCTGTTTGGTCCCCAACTGGCTCACCATGCTCTTGATCTGCGCAGCTGTCAATTAGAACAAGTAGCAGTGATGAGTTTCGTGTTGTTCCAAGAGAGCCACATGAAAAACAGCATCAAGGCTCAGTGGAAATAATCCCAATCCTCAATCCGGTCAGTGAAAATGTGTTTGGCTAACTTCCTGAGGATAATACTTACGGCGACGCTTCAAAAGTCTCCTCATGATAACTAGAAAGGCTCTCAGAGAGCGCAGACCTCTCTGCCAACCATGAAAAGTCAAAGTGAGTCGGATTTGAATCGGTAAACGGGGATTTAGACAATGTTACACTATAATATTTTTCCTGACTCCATTCTGGATCCGATCCCGATGGAATTCGGTGGTGAGATAGAGACGCCCGCCCTACACGACTGTGTCAAAGTCCACAAACATCGGTCAATGATCAACCGAGATATTGAGGAACTAATTTTGAAGCTCCAATTAGTGCAATGTTACCAAAGTCCAGGATCCAAAACCCAGGATCCCCTTCTGAATAATCACCAAAATGTAATCATCTGTTCCTGGTAACATTCCCAACATGTCCTGAAAAGTTCATCAAGACCAGTCCAGAACGTTTTGAGTTACGGACTGACGGATAAACGGCGAGATCTCAGACCTCGGTTTAACGGCTCACCTTCACCACTCGTTGTATTTGATATCGTCACATTTTGTTTTTGTTCACTGATAAATAATTATTGTTTGGCTCATAAAACCTAAATAAGCACGTCCTCTAACAGCTGTGGAGAGGGGAAATCCACGTGAAAATGTTGGCGTAAAAGATTATTTCATTAAGTGACCACAAACGCATTCTTATTCGACATGCTAGAACAGTAAATAGATTTTAGGAGCTGCATGATCGTTCTGCCAATTTGACGAAATACTCCCGTGTTTTCGCTTCAAGTGCTCGAGGTTAAAGAACACCACAATCAAGGGTGACCGTTTTTAGCTGCAGCGTGTTTGCCAGACGAATCATTCTTGAACACGTCCAGAAAATCAACCCATCTCCTCTGTTAAGGTCCCCAGAGGGACACACCCACAAACACACATTTATTTATTTTTAGCCAGTCTGACACGATATGCTTTTGCATTAAAACACTTATCTGGCCTCCTAAGCAGCCTTGGTGAGGATATGAAACCGATCAGGCAAAAATACAGCACCTTTTCAAACCAAACGTGGAAGGCAAAAGGCAGTAAACGGTTCATTTCTGCATTACGAATAAACTCCATTCATTAGTTTAACAAGCACTTTACTGCTGAACGGCTCTTTTCAGTCACACATTAGACTATTGCAGCTAAACTAATTAATGGTGACTTCTATCAAGTGCTTTATTTTAGTATTTCCCACCTCTCAGTCTTGTTTAGACTTCAACTTTCACTTTATTGCTATCGTGTGTGTCTCCCAAGTCGTGAGAAGATAGATAGAAATGAATAATCTCATTAATAAGCACATTTCTCACCATGGAACTGGTAACCGCTGCAACATTAGTGACAAACAAAGACGAATGATTCACTCACATGTGATAACTGAACAACCTTAATTCCAAAAAACAAACACTTCCAGGATGTGTGATAAGATCCGCCACAGCCATCATACATTAGAATGGAATTACAGTCAACCACCATGAAACACTTTGCATGCGCAGTATCAGTAGTATTCATGATGAATGCACAGCAGAAGCAGACGGGCTTCCCGGTTAAATAAACCCTCACAGCCGTTTCCACCCCATTGCAGAAGCAGAAACGCGTGACGCTCCGAGGCTTACTGTTCTGAGTGATCCTCTGGATGTTGGAGCTGCATGTCTGGATCAGGCTGTTGAAGTCCCGCGGGACGCAACGGTAGCTCTCTGCTTTGCCGTAAGACATGTCTGTCCTCGGGCTCTGGGTAACACAAACAGGGGACATTTGACCTGAATGAATTATGAAACCAAACTCTTCCAGCCATTTTAATACTGTGGACGTTTAGGATGATGATGATGCGGGCCCCGAGGTGGTCCCACATGAACGACGAGCGTCACCACAGGTGATGTAAACTATCAGGTATCTTTGGGACATGATGATCAATATTATTATTATTATTATTATTATTATATAACTTGTATGTTATGGCTTTACTGACAGGAGCGATGAAGCGTTTCTAACTTGGTCCGAATAACTACTGTTAGCATGCTAACAGGCTAGCCTGCTAGTGTCTAGTCGTTTCATGCAGATTTCTCAGACCTGAAAGTGCATTTGTGACTAACATGCTTTGTACACGCATTTCGGTGTCTACATTGTGAGGCAGCCGTCGCTACCGATCGATGATCCTTGTTATTTAACCAAAGTTACGGAAGGCTAGCTAACTAATAACGAGCCGCTAGCTCTCTGTCTGCACGCATTTTGAGAGCGTTCCGTTATTTAACTTATCTTGAAACAGCTAATCGCGTTCGTCGGAAGGACAAAGCACTTTACCAACCAAAGTAGAACGTTTGATACAAATACTTAATACGTATACTTGCGTATTTGCCAGTTACAATTCCAATACTTCGGTGGTCTTCAAAAGTCGGTCCTGACTTCCTGGTCTCTGATCCCACAAGATAACGCTGTTCTTCTTCTTTTTGGTGTTTTAACAGCGGCCAGACACATTTGCGAAGGGGCATTACCGCCACCTAGTGTTCCGGGGTGCGTCTCAGGCACCGGGGCATTACCGCCACCTAGTGTTCCGGGGTGCGTCTCAGGCACCGGGGCATTACCGCCACCTAGTGTTCCGGGGTGCGCCTCAGGCACCGGGGCATTACCGCCACCTAGTGTTCCGGGGTGCGTCTCAGGCACCGGGGCATTACCGCCACCTAGTGTTCCGGGGTGCGTCTCAGGCACCGGGGCACTACCGCCACCTAGTGTTCCGGGGTGCGTCTCAGGCACCGGGGCATTACCGCCACCTAGTGTTCCGGGGTGCGTCTCAGGCACCGGGGCATTACCGCCACCTAGTGTTCCGGGGTGCGTCTCAGGCACCGGGGCATTACCGCTACCTAGTGTTCCGGGGTGCGTCTCAGGCACCGGGGCATTACCGCCACCTAGTGTTCCGGGGTGCGTCTCAGGCACCGGGGCATTACCGCCACCTAGTGATCCGGGGTGCGTCTCAGGCACCGGGGCATTACCGCCACCTAGTGATCCGGGGTGTGGCTCAAGTCTGAATTCTCACCTGTTAATTATGGGGGCGGGGGGTGATTTTAATGTATGTTTGGACCCTGGGATGGATCGATCATCTGTAAGAATGTGATATTCAATTACAAAATCGTCTTCTTGTTTACAGTCTTTTCTTTTGACTTACAGCATTTCAGATATCTGGCGTTTCTTGCACCCACAGAACAGACGGAATTCTTTTTTTTTTTTCAAATCCTCAACAAACCTATAGCAGAATCAGCTATTTTTTTACTGACAACAAATTAACCTCTCATGTTATGTTGCGTGATTATCAACCTATTGTAATATCTGACCATGCACCCCTGTTGCTCACGTTGAACATACCTGGTGTGGCGTTTCCACGAAGACTTTGGAGATTCAACTCTCTTTTGTTGAGCGATTAAATTTTTAAAATTTCATTTCTGAACAAATGCCCTTATCTTTAGAAATGAATATGACACCAGATGTTTCAGTTTCAACTGTTTGGGAAGCTTATCTTCGTGGCCCAGGTGATATCCTTTGCAGCTAATAAGATATGTGTTTCTATTTTGAAACAAAAAGATGTAGAAAAACAAATAGCAGATTTAGATATTAGGTATACTCTCAGAACCCTTCTCAAGACTTATATAAGGAACGCTTGAAGCTTGGTGCAGAATATGACAGATTAACTTCACATTCTATAGAATATTTACTGTTAAAGAACCAAAGTGACACTTATGAACATGGAGATAAAGCTGGGGAGGCTCTGGCAAGGCAGCGAAATGTGCGGGGGCCAAACAAACTATTAAAGGGGTTACATCCCAGGATGGAGGGACGGACCAGTAGGAGATAGATAAATGATGCTTGCCGACATTACTATTATAATTTGTATAGCTCTGATAGTGCCAATGATCCTAATCTTCTTTCTGATTTTTTTTTTAGAGACCTAAACATTTGGACATTGTCAGCGGATGAGAGCTCCGCCTTGGATGCCCCTTTGGCCTGCCGAGTGAGTTTTATGCCACATTTGCTGAAAAATTAACTCCTGTTTTAGCTACATTATATACAGATTCACTTGACAAAGGTGTTCTTCCCGTTAGTTTAAACTTTAAATCAAGCTTGTATAACACTCCTTCCAAAAAAGGATGTGTGGAAATGAATAATAAATATATTAAACGCGAAACATCTTCAGCTGATCCAGAACGCAGCAACACATTTCCCCTGTTCTGGCGTCTCTGCATTGGCTTCCTCTTAGAGCACGATTTGAATATAAAATCCTTCTACTCACTTTTAAAGCCCTCAACAGCCAGGCCCCTCCTTATCTTACAGAGCTCATTATGTCGTATTGCCCCACTAGGACCCTGCGGTCCCAAAATGCTGGCCTGCTGTTGGTTCCAAAGATTTCCTTAAGCAGACTGGGGGGCGGAACTTTCAATTATCAAGCTCCTTTATTGTGGAATCAGCTCCCTGATTGGTTCGTGAGACAGACACCATCTCTATGTTCAAGAGTAGATTAAAGACTTTCCTTTTTAACAAAGCTTATAGTTAATCAATAATCAATATGCTGTCATAGGCCAGCACTGGTGGCTTAACATCATGACACACTGAGCTCCTCCCTCTTTATCTGATTATTCATGTTATAAATATATGTCAGTAATCTCTCTCTCTCTTCCCTGTAGTCTTGTGCTCTCTCTCCCTCTGTCTGTCCCTCTTTCTGCAGGTCCATTTTGTTTTTGACTGCTCCTGCTCTCTGTCTCTCCAGCACTTCTCAGAATCCTGCAGAATCACCTGGGGAGAGGATTGAACAAGTTAAAAGACCATACCCATTTCCCAAGAGTATGGATGGATATTTTTAATGTGAAAAAAATATATTTCCCATATTGTCAATCATCATAGTATGAGTGGCAAATAAATCTGAACTAATGATTTCAAGAATCCTTTCATAAAACAGTATACCTGTAGCAAAACATACTCAATAAATGTTCCGAGTTTATAAAAAATTCACAATACCATACAGGGGTGTCTGAACATAGGGGTGCAAGTAGGTTGAAATGTTCTGTACTGTCTCAACATGCAGGTGTCTGAACATAGAGTGGACCCCCCCCCCCCCCCCCCTCAGCAGGATTGCAACAACAAACAACAAATACAACATGAAGAAAGTCAAGGAAAAGCATGCCTGCTTCCGCTCATCCCAGTGTTAAGGTACCGGTAAGCCTGATTTCGTGTTAACTGTATTGGCTGCATTACATGCCGTAAGTTGGTGTGATGAAAGGCGTGATATGTTTAATGTTAATGGACTTTACCTCCAGTGTGCCTCTCATGAATAAAAGTGAAGATCACTGCTCTAACAAAATGTCGATGTGCCGGTAGCTATGTTATGTTAAACTGGATCCAATTACAATTTAATATTTCTTAATTTAATTTTCTCAAACCTATTTTCATTTCTTGATATAAATAAAAATACTTCAATAATTGCACTATTGTCCAATTGTTGTGTGACAGTGGCCAATGACTTTTTTCAAACTTGTCTGAACTCTCAAGACAGAAAAGTATTCTGACTTCTGAAGACAGGTTATAAAACAAAATACAGCTCAATTAGCAGGAATTGGAATCAGAAATGCTGATATTTCTGTGCAAGACTTTTAATGTAGGTTTATAATTTAATATATAATACTCAGGGATATGATGCAACTTGATTTGCAAGTGTTTTCAAAACAGAATATTTTTTATTTAGGCCATTGATATACCAAAATGAGGGCTGTGTTCCTATAAATGTATTCTTCTAGCAAATATTTCAAATTTTCATTTAAAAATCTAATATTGTGTCAATAGTTCAACCTGAGATTAAACCTTTTTTAAATTCATATGTAGAAAAAACAATGTTGGTGTTAGACTATTATACTATTATGCCATGACATCGCATCCCTCTCTTACGTCTCATATCATCTCATCTTGTCTCATCTCATTTATGTCATTTTATCACAGCTCGTTAATAAATGCCTGTCAAGGACAAAAGAAAAGATTTCAAACTATAAAGTTTTATAAATAAATATCATGTTCACATTACCAGAAAATGTGGAACAGGCAACAATCTAAATTTGGGTCTTGTTACATTTTGGTGTTCATTAGGTTTGTGTTGGAATACTGTCAGACAACAGTGCTGATATCATCTGCCTCATCGGATTTCTTGGGCTTGCTGGGGAGAGACTTGAGGTACTCCAGGTGGCGACGGGCATCCTCCTGATTCTGACGGACATAATACACCACATATGAAATGACCATTGCAAACCATCCAAACATGGTCACCAACATAGCATAGTCTGTGGTCCTTTTGGCCAGATTACAGAGGTCTGTGTCCACTGCCAGAAACGGTCTTCCTTCTTGGTCGCGAAGCTCTGAGCTCCTGCAGAGGACACGGGCGGCAGCCTCGTGGTTGTGAGCCATTCCACCGATGGCCTGCTGGAGGGCGCAGTCACAATGCCATGGGTTATCATCCACAATGATGCGGGCCTTGAGCCGAGCAAAGGCATCCTTGTGTACGCTAGTGATGCGGTTGTGGGAGAGGTCCAGAACTTGTAACGTCGCTTCTATGCCACTGAAGGCGCCTTCGCCTAAAGTCTCCACTGCATTGTATGAAAGATTGAGCTCCCGTAAAAGCCTGAGTCCGTGGAAGGCTTGGTCGGGCACGGCGCCTATTTGGTTGTGTTCCAGCCTTAACAAGACAGTGTTGACGGGGAGACTGGGCGGTATCTCTTTGAGACGGGACTGACTGCAAGTGACGTTGAGGCCATGGAGGTGAGGGTCACGTTGGCAAATGCACCCCTTTGGGCACATGCTGGCCGAGGGGAAACAAAGGGCCATGAGGACAAGGCTTTGTAGGAGCAGGCACATGGGGATGGAATGTGACAGCCACAAGTCCAGCAGAGTCATGCTGACTGGCCGTCAGCAACATCCCGCCTGGGACAACCTCTGGTGCCTTACACACATTGCATAGTGGCAACTGGTCTTCACTTTCTGTCCTCCGGAGATAGCAGAGTGGGAAAAGATGTCACCATGCTGCCTTGAAGCCTGAAACAAGATCAAACAGAAAGACCGGTTAAACGATGAGGATCTATCTCGTGCAGGCGGGGGCAAGCTTTTTGACTCGCGGGCCACAATGGGCTCTAACATTTGACAGAGGGGCCGGGCCAGGAACAGATGGATGGAGTGTTTATGTGACATGTAAAAGACATTTTACATGAAAGGATTTGGCCTTTTACAGGGAAAAGGTCAAATGAATGATTAGTTAATTATAATAAAATGTAATTTAATGATATCATTTTGACAAGTTCGGCGGGCCGGATGAAAAAGCCCCCGGCCGTAGTTTGCCCACGCCTGATCTAGTGTGATACTTTGCTTGTTTGCTGTTGTTTTGTTGTTAGCAACATTATGAAGCTTTCATCGTTGGTGGTCACATAAGACTCACCTTTCATTTGCAATAAAAAGAAAGTTCAATGGACATTTTCCCTGTTTTTAACTGATTTCAGTTTCTCAATTCATTCACCATGTTAATAACCACAAAGACAAAAATATTATTACATTTTTGATAATTATGTAAAATTTACCAGGGTAACAGGGTGGACATATTACACTGTAAAATAAAATAGCACACCCTCACCCTGAAGCAATTGTATTATCTAATTTTACTTCAAAAATAATGCACACCCCCACATTAGCATCAGGGACAGCTGTTAGTTTTATATTTGGACAGTTAGCCCATTTGGTTTTCTATTAACTTCCACACCTTTTTGTCTAACTTGGCAGCTCTTTTGTGTACAGGTTGTGGTGCTGTCATGAAGCACACAACCTAGTCATCCCTGTACCAGCCAATATCCTCATTTGGACTCGGCCAGTAGAACTTATTGATTCCATTCTCAAGCAAACATTTCACTCTAATATCATCATCAGATGATTCCCGAATAAGGTTCATCATCATAGTTAACAATGATAGCCTCCGGCCTTGAGGGTTCGTCATTACAATACGGGCTTGCCTCTTCTCCCAGGCTCACCTCCTTCAGCTCAAAACACCCGCAGTCAAGGACACGTTTGCCTTCCTGGCAAAGAGAAGTTATGGGAGTCATTCTGTCAAATTGGTAGTGTGGGGCTGAAACATTATTAATCAACAGTTTGATCATGCGTCGTCTGTATTATGATTATAATCTTGAACATGAATTCAACAATGTCAAATGTTACAGTGAAGAGTGATTATGTGAAATGTTAATCTTTCAGGGTAGAAAGTGATTTTGTGATGTGTATTAATCTTTGTATAATTCTCATGAGCAGACTCAATGTATAATGTATACCTGGCTTTTATTATTATGAGGATTGTTATTGATCTCTTTATTAAGTATAGACGTTTGAGAGGGTCATTACAGGACACAGAGAAAAGGCGGAGTTCTTTTTGGGACAGACATGCTTTTTAAACAAAATCTAATTTGGAATGTCATGGGGACTCAAATGGCGCCAAATTTAAATCTGTTTAAAACTGCCTAGTCCATCTGATGCAAAACATTTTTTATTGCTTTGATTTTCTTATCACTTTCTCAGATGATTTCTCTTTAATTTTTTTCTTTAAATATGTAATTTGTATATATACATATATATATCTGTACGGTGTCCTTGAGCGCCTTTAAATAAGATATATTATTATTAACTGCAGTTTTCTATTATCATGATAGCACACAAAGTAGGAAGCAACATGTCTGAGAGACAACAAGGCATCGACGACATCGTATCACAAATGTGTGAATCCTTCAACAGTGCTACCCACTGTGCCACTGACATGAATATTATGATCAACAAAGATTATGTTTTACACTTTAGTTTGCGTTTATACAATGTTATGATACACTGTCAATAATTTATAATCTGTTTATTTTTCCATGAAAATTGAATTGGAGTCCATGTTTCAATAAATCTTTTTTTTCTTCTTCATCATCAGAATATTCTGTTAACTTCACTTCTAAAAGCATGGCGGTACCGCTGCTATAGCTGATGGGACAGCCGGTCCAAAGGGTTTACTATAGCCCCCCACCCCAGAGTCTATGGGTCTTCTGTAAATAAATATCTTAGACTCCTCGTAGTATGTATCAAAACTTTAAATTGTACTGTATTAATACCTATCACAAGATTGGAAGGGATATTGTTAAGTAAAAAATACATTAAAAAAGCTGCAGAATTTCATTGTCTTGACAACTTTTTTCCAGACCATGTAATTGTTGGTGATTTTGTGATGTAATAATCTCATCCATTCGGATTTTAAATACCGTTTCAGTAGAAGACACCTGTTTAATTACTGCATGTGATCCATGTCAAGGTCTGCAGGCATTAGACAGCTGCAAAACACGGACTGTCGTTCCCATGATCCGAACAAGCAGCAGCACAAAACGAGTCGATGCCCAAACGGGCATCGTGCGCGCAACTCGGTCCCATGATCCGAACAAGCAGCAGCATCTCCAGTCCAACAAACCCAAACAGCGGCCGCGAAACGCCCAGAAAATGGAAAGATCGTCACGCAAAACGCTAAATCCAGTGATCCAGCGCGTAAACCCGAACGGGCGAGCGCGGGTTTGAGTCATGATGGTGCATTTCTGATTCGGCTTGCACTGATCACACACTGCAGCAACCATTTGAACAGTATTTGAACTTCACAAATGGTCGGCGCCTGCCTCCATTGTGCAGCCGCCTCGCTCCGGTGTGTGGCTGGAGAGAGGCGGCGTGCAAACGACGCGAAGCAGGAATGAAGTTGGATTTATTCACATAAATAAATGTTTATTGTCCATTCCGAAGATACATTTTCATATTTTTCATACGTTGTGCCAGTATTCAGAAAAATAAATAAATAAACATATATGTATATATATACATTATTTTTTTATATATATTCTCTGAAAAAGGAAGGAATATACTCCAGTGAAAACATTACGCATCAGGTTAACGTCGTATAATGATGGCAAGACGGCAACATGCAAAGCGCATACATGTGCGTAATTATCCATTCCATCAACATTATATCAGACATATCAAAAGCCACGCATGCAGTGCGCGCATAAGACGGACCCGCGGCAGAGGACACGACCCACGGCGGGGAAGCGCCGCTGATCGGAGCAACAGGCGGCGCGTCTCACCTGCGGCCGTGAGGCTGGAGGGATGAGACGACGACGGTCGGATGAGGCGGCGCAGACCGGCTGCGATGGAGTCCGCTCCGCTCCGCGCCGGTTCACGGCTTCACCTCCCGGTATGAAACACTGCATAGGAGCGAAACACCGGGAGGGAGGGGCTCCCTGCGTTAAGGCACCGGTGGTTAACGCGCAAGCCGCCGCATCCGGATTCCATTCTTTAGCAATAATAAGTCTACATTTTATTTATAGCGCGTTTCTACACACTCAAAGTGGCTTTAGTTTAGTTTAAAATTCGCAAAATGTATTTCCAGGGTTGGGGATATAATAAAAGTATTTATAGGACAGCATTTCCCCTCGCCTGCTTTGGTTCTTTATTAATTATAGAACCGGTTAGAACACATGATATATTAATAACACACATGTATTGACCAATGAGCGCGTGCACAGCCGGAAACAGATCCCTGGTCTCTTTTATTATTTTAATGTCTTTCTTGCACTTCCTGTTGTTCGTTCTGTTTTCCTCTCTCGGCGGTGGCAGTCGGATTATCAGAGCGGATCAGACACACAGCGATCCATCCCCCTTCCCATTATCAATCCGTTTACATTACTGCATGCCTATTGTGTTGCTCCGTGTATTTTTGTATTAGTATTATAATATTGTGAGCCTGATTTTGGATTATGCTTTTAGAATCTCCAGTCCTGCTAGAGATGGGAGGATGAAACCTTGTGAAGCTTCTTGCTGATTGTGCCGGAAAAAGATTCGAAGCTTCAAAGCCTCACATAAAGACCCTACCGGTGACATCTAGTGGTCAGTTACCGTTATAGCAGCAATAAACTGACATGATTTAAAGGTCAGAATCAGAAGGAGTTTATTGTCAATGAGGGTTCACTGACCAGGAATGTTTCTCTGTGAAGTCGTACAACATGCAACAGTAATGAATAAGATACAAAAAACATATAAGTACACATCACAAAACAGCAGCATCAGGAGTGGATACACAGATGTGTATTAGCAGCAGTAAAACTAGCGTAATCACGCAGTGCAAAGAGAACAGTGCAAGTTACCGGTAGTAAAGTGTTCATGGGTCTTAGAGCCGAGGGGAAGAAGCTGCGCTTGTGGCGGGAGGTTCTGGTCCGGATGGACCGTAGCCTCCTGCCCGAGGGGAGAGGGTCAAAGAATCCATGTCCAGGGTGGGAAGGGTCGGCTGTGATCCGACCTGCACGCATCCGAGTCCTGGAGACACACAGGTCCCGGATGCGCTGCAGTCTGTGTCTGCCCCTGGTGGCATAAAAGTAAGATGGATCAGTTGATCCTGGATAGCAAAACATGGGATTTCCAAATCTGCATCAATTGTTTGACAAAACTATTGATTTCTCATTTACATGACGTCAAAACAGAAAGCGTGCGTAAGCACACCGAGCGTAATAATGAGAAGCTGCGTCTATAGAATATAAAGAGACGACAAATGATCTGCGTCTCGAGGCGGCTTGAACATCTCTTTGGAACGCTGCCACAACTTGTCACTTTGCGACGGTGTCGTTATTTGTTTTGTTCCTTTCAGCCGTTGTGTCTTTATATTTGTATGTGATTTTAAATTAGACACAGATCAGATTGTTTTTTGACGTTTACCTCGTTCAGAAATGATGGATGACCTCAAGCCCAAATCAGCGGAGAAGTCCACCGGTTTGAGTCCCAGCCCAGATGAAATGTGAGCTGGTGGCTGGAGAGGGGCCAGTTTTACCCTCAGATCACTGCCGAGGCGCCCTTGAGCAAGGCACCGCCCCGCCCAATTGCTCCGATCATGGCGGAGTCTTCACCCTATGCCCTCTCTGCATGCTCTGGGGCCCCTGTGCACAATGTGTGCGATTGTATCAAGGGGCCCTAACCTGGTGTAAATGTAATTTTGTTGTGTTTGCAGCGTAGAAAGTGTGAAACATGACAATAAATTTTTTTATCTAGATGTTAATCTATATTATACAATGGAAAACGAGTCAGACAACATGATTTAACACGCAGCCGCTTCCAACCAATGCAGAAGCCCAATACCAAGCTGGGCCGAGCCTGATGCTGGACTGCAAGTGACTTTGTTATTGCTCTTTTGCACTTAAATTCAGTTCATCACATAAAACATAAAACATAAACCTCATTTATAAGAAACGTGAACAGCTACACAAAAATAAATCTGATCTGAAAAAAGTTCTGAGTTGTGCATTAAGGCCGGTAGTGAGAGAGTAATCTGATGGGTGGAGTCCTAACTGGGCTGATTAATATTCCATCTAATAAATATATTCATCATATTCGAGTACAAGTACAGTCAAACAGTAGCATGTATTACAGTACAAGTACAGTCACACAGTAGCATGTATTACAGTACAAGTACAGTCAAACATCCTGTCTAAGAGGAGCATTTCAAAAAAGCCCTTGCGGTCTTGTTTCCCTTGAAAGTCCTTAATACATAAATCATCGACATTTAACACAAATAAAATAAAAATAAATTACTCCATTGATGCAAAATAACAATAAATTAAAAAGACAACGTAGGTGGACAAAAGGGGGGTTTGATCCGGAGAGAGTCGTGATGACTATCTCCGTTTCTGTCCCCCTGAAAGGTGTATTTTTAGGGCCGTTTTGAAGGAGGCCAAAGAGGTGCATGTTTTGAGGGCGGGAGTCAAACAGTTCCACCCTTGGGTGGCCGTATTATAAAAAGATGATTTACCCATGTTAGTCCTGTAGGAGGGGGTAATCAGGTTGTTGTTTGAGCTCCCTCTAGTGTTGTGGCTGTGGGTGTTACTAAATCTGTGGAGGTGTTTATTCAGGTATGCAGGGATTGAGGGGACTGAGGGCAGAGCTGCATTGACTATTTTAAATGCCAATCCCATTTTGAGTTGTTTAACCCTGTCTTCTACCCTGAGCCATTTTAGGCTAGCAAAATGTCCAGGAAGAAGGTGGGTCATGGGCCCCAGATTGAGGAGTAGCCGAATGAGTTTGTTTTGGGAGGTTTGGAGCCTGGTTTTCAGGGACATTTTGATGTTTGAATACCAGGAGGTGCTAGCATAGTCAAAGAGGGGCTTTGTATCTCGCTGAGGGTAGCGTGTTATTTCCCATTCTGACTGCTCCTTTCTTTATTTTGGTGTCGTTTCGTTCCGCGGTTTGCTGATTTGATTAACAATTTATTGAAAATTGTTAAGAATTTCCCTTTACAAAAGAATCTGGATTCACGCACACACTCGTGATTGGTGATCAGATGCTGGCGAGACACAGCGAGGCATTGGTGCCACCAAACCCAAAGGAGTTCGTGAGGGCGACCCGCCGTCCAGGAGTCTGCCACTGCTGCGCTACACAGGGAACATAGTTCAGGTCGAACCCGGGCTCGGTGCTGTCCAGGTTGAGGGTCGGGGGCAGGGTGCCGTCGTAGCAAGCCAAAGCAGTGAACGCCGCCTCCAGAGACCCCGCGGCCCCCAGCAGATGTCCCGTGGCTCCTTTGGTGGAGGAGACAGCCAGGTTCTCAAGATTCTGCCGAAAGAGTCTTTTAATGGCGGCATTTTCCGCCGCGTCACCCAAAGGAGTCGATGTGGCGTGAGCGTTTATGTACGTCACATCCGCCGGTGAGATGCTCGCGTCTCTGAGGGCTGCAGACATGCATCTGGGAAGGCAGGAGTCAGACAAGTCTGATTTTAGCCAACGTTCATCACTACGGCTTCGTGCCGTCTGTATTTATGAACGTTAGGATCCGACCGAGACGCCGCCGAGCAGCTCATCCCCCTCATAATGAGGTTTATTAACTCGGGGAGTAGTTTCATGTAATACTCGTAGTTTCCACCAGGGACGCATGATGAAACTGCAAAGTGATCCAGAATCCAGGATCTCTCCGTCCTGAACTTTTGAGTTATCTCGCTACTGGACAGATGGACGGACAAACAAACGCCGGCGATCACATAAGCCCCGCCTCGCTCTTACATGACACCGATCAATGAACGCATTGATCGTGTGTCCGCCAGTCACCTGAACGCTCCGTCTCCATCTGCGCTGGGTGACGTGATGTGGTTGGCGTCCCCGGAGAGCCCGTAGCCCAGGACTTCTGCGTAGATCCTGGCTCTCCTCTCCAACGCGTGCTCGAGCTCTTCCAGCAGGAGCACCGCCGCTCCCTCGCCCATCACAAAGCCCTCTCTCTCAGCGTGAAAGGGTCTCGACGCCCGACGGGGACACTCATTCCACCGGGTGGCGAGGGCGCGCGCCCTGGCAAAGCCAGCAATGGAGAGGGGCCCCACGCAGGACTCCGTCCCTCCCGAAAGCATGGCGACCGCGTCCCCATTGGCTATGAACCTGGAGGCGTCGCCGACGGCGTGGGCTCCCGTGGTGCACGCCGTGGACACGGCGTGGTTGGGACCCTTCAGCTTGTGTTTGATGCTGATGTGTCCAGCCGCCATGTTGACGAGGATGCGAGGCACGAAGAAGGGGCTGACCTTGTTGTAGCCCCTCGAAGCGAAGGCAGCAGAGGTGCGTGCGATCTCCTCCAGTGGCACCATGCCCATGCCGACAGCCACGCCGGTCATGAGCTGCTCCTCCAAGGTCCTGGGACGCCATCCCGAGTCCTCCAGAGCCAGCTGGGCAGCTCCCAGGGCCATCACGGTGGCTGCCGACATGCTGCTGATCTCCCCGCGGGAGGCGTAGCTCTCCTCCCGGAACTCACCCGGCCCGTCGCCTCTCGGTACCAGTGCTGCCACCCTGCAAGGAAGCGTCTCGTACTCCTCCGAGTCGAGGGCAACGATTCCGCTTTGGCCTTTAATCAGGCGGGTCCAGGGTAACTCCAGCCCCGTGCCCAGAGGACACACTAACCCTATACCGGAAATAACGACCCTCTTTTTATTCCCCCCAGCGCTGCGGTGTCTTACATCCTGGTTGAGGCAGGCGAGCCTTAGAAGAAGGTTTCTCAAGCTCAGATTAGTCCGGCAGGACACCAATAAAGCCGTCATGTCTGTTTCGACATAACTAGCTTTCAGGCTCGGTGGCTTCTGTCTTAATATCAGATAAATAAACGTACGGAACAAGGAAATAGCGTCAAGACGAACTTTTAACACGTGAAAGGACCAAACGGCATCCTTAAATGTGCCTGTACCCACGTGAAAGGTAAATTAATTAATTGATACACTTAAAACAAAAATATTATTGAACCGACGGCGCAAGGCAGGCAGTACTACTATAGGACAAATAAGTATTGTGTAAAACGCTTAGAAATACGTTATTATATTGCTGTAAATATTCAGGCTTCTACAAGACAGCTAGATCCAGGACCCAAGGAGCGTCTTAGCATTAGCTAGCTTACGGACGACTTTAGTAGTATGGCGATGACTCCAGCTGTCACCGCATTGTGTGAAAACTGTAATGAAGACTTTCTAGAGGCCGCCAACTTGTTACTTACATACGCGGATAACATTTTAAGGCAAGACTACGAGCTTAACGAAGCGCGGCGACGGCTTGTTTTGTTGTTAGCTAACCTGCGGTTGAAACGTGCCATTAGTAATGTTAGCTAACATTTCAAACTACAATATAGAAATGACATATGTTGAATTCCGTGTTGTTGGTTCGGCACATGTGTGATCAATCAGTTAGCAGCTTTAAATGATAAATTGTCCGTTCATTTCTGCGCACCGGCGTGTTGTTGCACTTCGGTTCGTCTCATTCAGGAACACAGAGCTCATTGATTTGTGCACGCAGACATTTTTCCGTTCCATCAGAGGAACAAGCAGTTCTTTCTGAAAGCCTTGAAACTCTGCATCCTCTAATGACGTCACGTGTCAACAGGTATCCAAATGAGGAAAAGTACAGATCGATCCGCCTAGGCAATCCTACTTTTTCCAGGAAACTGTTGCCCATTAAAGGTGCAGTGGAATGCCTCTTTGAGATGGGTTTTGAGGAGGTAATAATAATATTAAAGCCGCACTGCTTTTTGCCCTCGGCCTGTCTATTGCTGACATTTCCATCACCTCTCCAGGCGGAGACCCACCTGGTTTTCTCTAAATCTGCGTCAGTGGAGCAGCTGAAGCTCGTTAGGGAATCCATCGCTGCAGAGCGGTATCTACGGCTCCATGGAGGGCAGCCCGTCACATCTGCTGCTCAGGCCTCTGTGGACGCGGCGTCGGGGAGCTCTGCTGCTGCTGCTTCCAGCCAGCCAGTGACGTCAGAGCCACCACATCCATCGTCCTTGGTAAAGAGGAGTTTATCCCTGTTTTAAATGCCAGGAATCATTATTGGACATGAGTAGTAGTGTGATGGTCACACTACTACTCATGTCCATAATGCCAAGGAAACTGGGATCCATCCCTTTATGCAGATCTAAACCAAGCTTCAGTGATCTCTTTTAAGGAATCCAGAAAATCCAGATGGCAAAAGCAAATCAATTAACCTACAAACAAGTGGTCGTGGGATTAAATGGCATATTTTCCGGACTATACGTCGCTCCGGAGTATAAATCGCATTAGCCAATGAATGCTTCGCGTAGCGTACACAAGAAGCTGGATAGGTACACGTTATGTTAACGGAACACATTAAGAGGAATTCAGCTACACGATAGGGTAGAGAACCTACATGGGGGGGGGGGGGGGCTGAAAAGGCAGAATTAGCTTAACAAACCCGTAAATCCAACAAGCGAGTTACCAGTAACAAATTCAAAATAGCAGTATTACTCATCAGATGCTTGACATGCAGCATCAAGGAAAAGTATTGAAAACTTAATTACATACGTACACAGGTTGTATTTAATCCATTTTATTAAATGGCTGGAAAAAACATTTGGCAACTGAGTTTGCTGTTCTGCTACTTTTCACTGAAATAGCTATAAATAAATTTATAGTACAGTAATACGTCGACATACGAGTGCTTTGACATACAAGTGTTCCGAGATACGAGCAATATTTTGTTTTGAAATGCGAGTATAAATTCCAGATGTTGCCGCTAAATGGCCGAGCGCTTCACTCATTCGTTGGTTTTCGCTGTATCTGTGAATATTCTGTGTAATAAGTGGGGTCCAAAGAAAGCGACTTGTAAGGATGGGAGTGAGAAGAAATGATGACGATGGAGATGAAGCATTAAGTTATCGATAAGTGTGACGTCCTCAAACAGGAGGATGCTATCAAGAACACAAAGCCTTCCAAAGGCAGAACTTGTGTCTAAACTTATGAACGTGTCGGTGTGAATTGCAATTACAGTATAAAGTGTCTACGTACTGTCCGAACAAGAAATGTGTGAGCGTTAAATGAAGAGCATTTACGCGATCTGGATCGGGGTCTGTTTTCTCTTCCTCCTGTCAGGAGAGCAGCATGAGCTTCTTTGTGACCCTCCAGTCAAACTTCCATCATGTCATGACGTACGAGAACCTCGACCTGCAGCAGAAAGCCAGGAGCTGCATCCCTCACCAGCAACTCCTCGCCGCTGCTCAACGGAAGTTAACGGAGACTCTAAAGGCCGATACAGGTGAAGTCCTGTCATATCCTGTACTCACAATCGGCTGTCTAACATGCAGAGAGTTCAACTAAATGGATCCTGCGTTTGCAGAATGCCAACTTGGTGTAGAGGACTTCCTGGTGATGGAGTTGCTCAGGTGGTTCAAACAAGACTTCTTTTCCTGGGTGGGGTCTCTGCCCTGCAGCCACTGTGAAGGCGCGACTCAGAACGCCAGCCCCCTCAGTCCGACCACGGACGACCTGCGCTGGGGAGCCCAGAGGGTAGAAAACCACTTCTGTCAGAGCTGCCGGCTCTCCACCAGATTCCCCAGGTTGGTTTGAGTCTGTGTGATGTTTGGGTACTCTTTAAACGAAGGTTTGCATTTGGATTAAGTCAGGGAATTTAAGTTTCGTCCTGCTTGTGCATGAACACCCAGTCAGCTAGCAAACACAACGAGCCGACTGACTCGGTGTTTGGTACGCTAATGCGTTTAGCTTTTGCTTTTCACACCGCGATTCCTAACGCGAGCCGAACTTTCTGAGCAGCATCACATGGTTGAGAGCGGCGCTCGTTGATTGGGCAAAGTAGAAGAGGAAGTCCCGCCCTCTCCCATGTTTGTTTTGGTTTG
Organism: Brachionichthys hirsutus; assembly: GCF_040956055.1. NCBI lineage: Eukaryota > Metazoa > Chordata > Actinopteri > Lophiiformes > Brachionichthyidae > Brachionichthys > Brachionichthys hirsutus. The sequence continues at coordinate 11,478,861 of NC_090909.1, forward strand.
GAGTGCGCCACTGGCTGCTGGTCATTCAAGGAGGGGAAGCAAATTTTTCTACATCATAAATGTTACACAACGCTAGTCGTTTTTAACAAAGACAAAGTCACAACAACGGAATGAAAAACGTTTTACAGTAGTCCCTCATTTTCCGCGGGGGTTACGTTCTAAAAATAACCCGCAATAAGTGAAATCCGCAATGTAGTAATTTTAGTTTTTTTTTACAATTATTATACATGTACATAAATGTTTTAATGCTGTAAAACCCCTCACCACACACTTTATACACGTTTAACAGTCAGGAATTAATCTAAATAGATTGTTTCAGTATTATAGAATGAAACCAAAGATCAAAACCTTTTCAGAACTAAACATTTGTTTGAGAAATATAAATATATAGTACGTACAGTAAACGTTTTCCTGTTAATAATGTTAAGGCGTGCAGGTCGAGGAAAGAGCCGCTTGGAGTGCAGAAGAACAAATATTCTACTCGTGCTGTCTTTAGCCTCTCATGGGCTGCTTTATTGGATAGCTTAGCACAGCGGAACGGCAGCGGCTACATGTATCAACAGGAAGAAACAAAACCCAAAAGGGACGTGACGTTTATGCTCCTACAAAATAAAAGCCTCTTTTTACACAGAGAATAAGAGCGCTATTAAACAAACGCTTAACAAATAAATATGATAGCTTTTAGAAATAATGAATTTAATTTTAATGATCAACCTACGAGGTTGAACACATGAGAAGTTATTAATAGCGACTCGCGCGTATTTCACAGTTCCTCCGACCGCGCCTTCGTCCTTGCACCGTTTCAAGGCGCGTTCAAGTGCATAAAATAAAATCTGAAGAATTGCATTAAAACTCCGCGAAGCAGCGACGTCGCAGAAGATGAACCGCATTATATCGAGGGACTACTGTACTTCACTGTCACTTAAAAAGGGATTATGACTTAGACAGATCATCCAATCATCATGCCCCAGAGACGCTGATGGGCAGGACAAAGCCCAGCATTTATCCAATGACCGTCCGGTTTTGCACAGTGGAACAACCCACTCTACGCTCAGAGGCCGGCTGTGTTATCACTGTGTTACCGGTGATAAGTAGCTGGTTCTGAACAAAAGATGAAAGTATTATAACGCATATTTAGTCAATGAGATCTACACACAGCGGTACACATTTCACCACTTTGGTAACCACTTTTGGTAACCGAGTTTTCCCTGCAGATCAATCGCACTTGAAGTGCCAAGTACGTGGAGAATGCAGGTTACAGACTCATTTTCTGTGTTGTGAATAACAGATACAACAATCCCGAGAAGCTTCTTGAAACCAGGACGGGGCGTTGTGGGGAATGGGCGAACTGTTTCACGCTGTGCTGCAGAGCCATGGGCCTTGAGGCGAGATACGTTTGGGACAGCACAGGTTTGGACATTTCAACTCAGTCCAAAGATTCACAATGAGAGGATGCTGATTCAGAGTGCTGCCGAGACCAACTCGACTTCTCTGATTACCTGCGATTCAGCTTGACAAGTCGTCATCGGCTGGTGTTAGAATGTACAAACATCTGTAGAATTACCTCATTAGGTTGTTGGAGGATACAAGACACGAACAGAATTTTGTTCTTATCTGTTAGCTTCAGTGGATACTATTTATTTTGCTCTGGTTTTTTTTAGCCATCATTCAGGGACACATTCACTGCACACACATTTTCACCTCCAACCTTTAGAGGTTATATTCTCATTTGCTTCTATTAGTTGTTTGTTTCTCTGTCAAAAGGATTACTCAACTTTGTTACATTTTGTGAATGTTTTGAGTTTTGATTGAACTGTCCTCTAGATTTCAAATCTACTGAACTGATTTCCATTGAACCTGATAGAATATTGGATCGTGTATGAGACACAAAGCCATAAATTATTGGTTTAGAGACAGTGAATCCTGAAATGTTCTATAACCTTTATTAGTACAAGCATTTTACACCTTTCTCAGAATGTAATCCATAAACCGTCACATATTTATGCTTTTGGAATAGGAATATGTGCATACTGTATATATTCTATACTAGTATACATAGTATAGTGTGTTGCAGATCCGAATAAAGATCCTGATCTGCTGGATCAAATTATGTTTGATGGTGAATGGAAACAGAAACGCATCCATATTGGTCGGATTGATTAAAATAAGACAAAATGAAGAGAGCATCATCTGATGCAACAATACAATCGTACGATTTTAAGGTTAAGAGACACACTTTGGTCCTTAAAGTGCGAGGAACTGTTCCTCTGACACGAGAAGAGTTTGTATGGAAGGTAAAGCACGTGAAGGGTTGGTGAAAACATTTGTGGTGCTGTTGTGTCTTGTTTCAGATCACGTTTGGACCGAGGTCTACTCGGTGTCTCAGCGCCGTTGGCTGCATTGTGACTCTTGTGAGAACGTCTGTGATAAGCCTCTCCTCTATGAAGTCGGCTGGGGGAAGAAACTCGCTTATATTCTGGCTTTCTCCAAAGACCAGGTCAGAGGAGCTGACGTGACATCGGTTCTTATTTGTGTTGTGATCAGTCCACTTTGTTTTTTCTTTAGCATTGTGGGGGCAGATAACGCAAAAGCGCTCATGGTTACATCAAGCTAAATTTTAAAAGGCCACTTAAGCTATTTAGTGCATTTATTGGGTACTATTTTCAGCTGTTAGTACACATGGTATTGTAAGGAACTGGCATTGATTATGACACCATTTTCTAGTACTGTGACTGTCATCAAACAATGCACAGTCATCCAATCATGAAAACCCCCGAGTTTGACCCCTCACAAGTTACAAACAGAACATTTTAGATTTTTCAAAATTCGGTATTCGGTCTCTCAACTTTGAGCAGTTGTTACGAAAAAACATGAAAGGATTTGAACTTCAACTTTTTAATACATTAATACTACACAAACACATTAGTGAAGAAATTGATTGGTATGAATTTAGTTTGCAGATCGGATTAAATGCCCTTACTATAAGAGCTAAAGATAACGGAGAGAGAAAACACGCACACCAAGCGCAAAATCTGCACGGTCTTTCTCTGGCAGGTCGACTCAAACTGAACCTACTCGGGTAGACGCCGCCTTCGTTTGCGTGTCTTCGGTTCGCCTCGTCTCTCCTCGTAGTCGCGTGTCTTCGGTTCACCTCGTCTCCACTCGTAGTCGCGTGTCTTCGGTTCGCCTCGTCTCCATTCGTAGTCTCTTCGGTTCACCTCGTCTCCATTCGTAGTCTCTTCGGTTCACCTCGTCTCCACTCGTAGTCGCGTGTCTTTGGTTCACATCGTCTCCACTCGTAGTCGCGTGTCTTTGGTTCACCTCGTCTCCACTCGTAGTCGTGTGTCTTCGGTTCGCCTCGTCTCCACTCGTAGTCGCGTGTCTTTGGTTCACCTCGTCTCCATTCGTAGTCGCGTGTCTTCGGTTCACCTCGTCTCCACTCGTAGTCACGTGTCTTTGGTTCGCCTCGTCTCCACTCGTAGTCGCGTGTCTTTGGTTCGCCTCGTCTCCACTCGTAGTCGCGTGTCTTCGGTTTGCCTCGTCTCCATTCGTAGTCGCGTGTCTTCGGTTCACCTCGTCTCCACTCGTAGTCGCGTGTCTTCGGTTCGCCTCGTCTCATTTTAAACTCCGTTTTTTGTTCGAGGTCAGAGGTTGACTGTATTTCTATGTGATGCAGGTGGTTGATGTCACATGGAGGTATTCCTACAAGCATCCAGAGGTTTTATTGAGGAGAACCAGGGTCCAGGAGGCCTGGCTGCTGCACACCATCAATGGACTCAATGCATCGGTCAGTTTAAACCTCTAAACCTCAAAAAGACTCATTTGTGTTTTACGTGTACGTTGAAGCCCCTTCTCTCTGTTCCTACACCAAAGAGGCAGCAGTCTCTGAGTCCAGGCAGGAAGAATGAGCTGACTGAGAGGCTAATCGTTGAGCTGGTGGAGTTCATTTCTCCCAAGAAGCCGAAAGCTGGAGAGCTGGGTGGACGCAGCTCTGGCTCTCTGGCATGGCGGCTAGCACGGGGGGAGACGAGAACACCTTGTACAGGGTCCTCCACACAGGTACGGTATATTGAGTACGGTGTTCTGAGTCAGCGGCCCCCAGCCTTTTTCCTGCCGCGGACCGGTTTCTTGCCGGGCAATTTTTCGCGGACCGGCGGCTAATTCAATTTTAAAAAAGTAATATAATCGAACTAATAAAGTTTATATTATTATATTTATTTTCGTCCTCCTCAGTTGGACTTTCCCTCTCTGCGAAGAAGCTCTCCAAAGACGTTTGTTTTTATTAATTTTCGCTAGTACACGTCTGTTTTTAGTAACGTATCACCTCACCCGTTGTGTCCTTCCCTTGGATTTGTGTAATAAATATGTCGTCACAGCTGCTACAAACGAATTGCATAAATATATAAATGGATGGATGTATCATAGCTTTATGGCTTAAAGCAATCTCCGACTGCTTTGACCAATCGGTCTAAAAACACAAGAATATACATCTACGTAAATACATAGACAAAAATGGAGAATTATTTCTTCTGTTGTTTGGGCACCGCCAATGCTGTTTACGTCGCAAGGCATTCTGGGTGTGACGTGAAACGGCTGCAGCACCCAGCTCACTGCTATTGATTAGTATGGCAGCGATCTGTTAGCAGCGATCAGCTAGCAGCGATCAGCCTTTACAGTCTGAACCACGGCGTCAGCAATCCAGAGATGAAGATTGACGGGAGAACTCTAGTTTGGTTCGTTGTGTTCTGTGTCTCTGTGGCCTTTGCGTCACCATGCCGACAGAGAGAGAGAGATGGTGTAAAGAGCTATGCCTCTCGCCCGCAGCCAGCTGAGAGACTCCGGCAACGTTCCTGTCAAGTTATCCTCTTCGTTCAGCTTCTGCCCCAACCTGAAAACGGGCCTGGCCACCCACAAACACGCTCGGAACAACTCCTTTCTTCTCTCCAATTTTATTTGTGCATTGGAGGATTGTCAGGTTGTAAACCAGCGGCTTCTTTGTGGTTTGCCTCAAGCTGAACAGTGTTCTCCTTGGCTCTTCACACTCTGAACTGCAGAGTGATCTGCTGAAGGGCTGCAGGCAGGTGCTCTCACTTAGTTAAATCAGTTCAGCCAGGAGTCTCTCTCACCTGCACTGCTCCACTCAACCTTCAGGAGGCGTCCTTCCTTTGGGTTGGCTGATTAATTGAGAGGCCTTTGACTATGGACGTAACAGTCCCTGAAAGCTGAGAAAACGTTAGAAAAATGAATATAAGCTATTGAAGAGTTATTAATTTAAGAAAGTACGTTAAATGACTTAATTCACATATAAACTCCCTCGTGTCACATCACATCCAAGTTATGATGAAAAGCTGAGTCCGATTAGTTTTAATATTTGTCTGAAATGTGTGTTTCTCCTCAGGCTGAAGGCTTCGTGTTCATTCCGACTGAGAACGAGAGGACTGACCGGTTGCTGCATGTGTGCTACAATGCCTCCAAAGACCAGTACCGTCGAGTGTCCAACAACTCTGAGCTCATTCAGGGCTGGGATAAGTGTGTGTGGGCAAAGGAGTCCGTCCTCAGGAAGGTGGAGAATGACTGGCAGATGGTATGTTCCATGTCGTTCCATTACATTAGTGTTCCCCCCCCCACTGATTACTGCATCTGTTACAGAGAGACGTCCACGTCCTGGATAGGTTCCCAGTTTATTGCTGTCCCACAAAGACAAAGACTCACATTTGTGAGTGAGGGTTCATTTGAACCCAGGACAATCTGGCTGTGAGACAGCCCTGACACAGTTTTAAATATCATTTTATTCATCTAATCGCCACTTAATCGTTCTTTACTGTATTTAAAATAAGGTGTAACAATCTTTACTTGTATTGACCGCTTCATATAAATTAATAAAATACATTTTGAGAAAAGAATGACTGCATTTTAGGAGAACGCGCCCTTTATTTTTCACGTTCCAGTCAATGCGCCATTAAAAATAAACATCGTCAGGGTGACTTGATTATAAGGAAATGTCCGGAATAAGAATAAGATGTCTAAATTCTGGAGCGACATGCAGTAGGTTAAGACCAGGCTGTTCTTCTTTCTTCAGGTGTACGTCGCTCGAACAGAAAACTCCTGCGTGGGAAGGATCAGCTGGAAGTTTGACTTCGCTCCAGTTGGACTGAAGATAAAGTGTGTGTCCGTCATGGCTATTAGCCAGACCTTTCACTCTGGAAAAGTCTGTTGGCACTTGCAGGCAGGCCAGATTACGACAGAGTTCCCTGGAGGTATGGATGTGTAACAGATCATCTCATTGAAATGGTATTTATATAATACATGAGTGTTACTTTCCTCCTGTGTTTGAACCCCCAGATGGGAAGATGCAGCCGCTCCCGAGTCTGTCTGGCTCGTCGGGGTTCAGTGTTGTGGCCGTACTCAGCGGTGGAGAAGGGGACACGTCCTGGCAGCACGCACAGCTCTTCAGACAAAGCCTGAAGCAGACGGAAGAGTCTTCGTTTGAAATCCTCATCCACTTAGAGAATGCTTAATGTTGGCTTTTTCTCTGCAGCACCCAGGATTCCTTTCATCTGTTGGCTGCTAAGACAGATCTGAGCAATATTTTTTAAAAAAAAAACCTAAATGTGCATGGCCTAATCAGAGATTATTTAAATTCTGACATGAGCATTTTGCATGTATTGCAGAGTACAGCTCTCACTGATTTAACTCAGGCCCGATTCACTTTTTAAAATGTGTCCTCTTCAAAATCCTTTGAAGGGGTTTAAATAGATTTGTAACATTTGACTCCACTGTGAATTTGTGATTGGTGGAAACGATCCCCATGGTTGTGGCTTTTATACGAAACCGTGCCCACTTGTATCGATGTGCATTATTATTGTGTGTTTGAAAGGACACAACGTAGAAAGTATATGATGAGGGAATAAAGGTATTTTCAGTCTATTCGCCGCGTCTTGAGTGAAGCTACGTGAACGTCTTCATTACATTTCTCTGTTTCCCTGGAACGACGGCGTTTGAGTGGGGTTTGTCGCCATCTGGCGTTGATAGAAGTGTACGGAATAAATTGACGATTCCTATTGGTCGCAGTGCCGGCGCCTTTGAAAAGCAGCCATATGATTGGTTGTTCTATCTGCGAGGCGATTGGCCGTCTATCTTGCAGATGGAGCTGCCGGACAGCGGATGCTATTGCTAGCTAGCATTCGTTCTGCTCTTAAATGAAAAGTATTTAAATATATCGTTTTTGCAGCGCTCCCGTTACACCGTAGTCGCTTCGGGTTTAACCATGAAATTGTAAGCATATTTATGCATGCGTTTTGTACAGTATTTTATTGCGCATCAAGTCGTCCGGTTAGCGTCTTTGTTGGGACTTTAGGCCCGGTGCGCCGCCGCCTGTCGATTTTAACAAAAGCCGCGATACACCCCCCTTCTCAGGCTGGTTTGCGACGTTTGAGGACTACTAAAGCGGAAAACATGGGCGGTAGGCAGGTGTGGGCGCCTTCTAGTCACTGAGACGTTCGTTATGCAGGCGGCCTTTTGATCTCGGCACAATTTGCGACATTTTGAAACTAGATTTTAGGATCTCAAAGGAAGATGTCCAACGGCGCAGCGGGCAGCGGAGTGCTGGCTTGGATGGTGAGTTGGTTTAACACACAGCTCGGTAACTTGTAGCTCTGCTTCCTAAAAGGTTCGATGTTTACATCCCGCACAGAGAAACAGCCGCGTTCAGGCTCGGTCTGTTTCTCCCCGTTTAAATTCTGACCGGCGACGCAAACAAGGATGTGTGAAGGCGAGTTAAAGGGGGGGGGGGGGGGGGGGGTCAGGCTTTGTTGCAGAGTTTTTATTTTATATTATTTTTTTATTTGACTAAGATAGCACCTGATCTGCCAGAAATAGCCTTTAATTAAAGTTAAATCCCGTCTCGGGATGGGACTCTGTGGGCGTAACAGACATTGGCAGGGAGCAGAGATCAATACTGAAGTAAACAGTAAACAGATGGACACAAGTCAATGGATCCCGAATCCCTCTGGCTCTCAGGCCATGGATGCTGCTCATCAGAAGACATTTGGGCCTTTTCCCAAAATTAGGTGGAGGACAGGCGAAACCGTTCCGGCACACTTATGAATGATCTGTTCCGGATTTAGAATCCTGAAGTTGCAGGAATGCGACTGCCTGAGGAGATTAACTCCAGTCACAGATCTGAGCCGGTTCCAGCAGCTTGTTGGAGGAAACAGTGTCGCTTAAATTGTGGATCTCCAATTGATTTCTGCAGTTTGCTTGCTGTTACATTTGACAGTAATTTTCTTACATGCAGATATGATGAAGGTTTCTTTCCACAAATGCCATATAAACTACGATAAGACATTCCTTTATTTGTGGAAATTCTGTTTCTCCTTTCATTTCTGTCACTGGATACATTTCCTGATTACAAATGGTTTGCTTTCATTCTAAAACTACGTGTTGCGGGTTCAGCTGAACTCTTATTTTACTTCTGACGCATTTTCATTCGCATTCCATAAGGAAAATGAACATTAAATTCTCCTCTAGCTAATCGTCGCTGATTGACCGTCACCGGACCCGATGACGGCGAGCAGGAAGCTGGCCTCACTCGGCTTCTGTGGGTTTATTTGAGTGAGGTGTGTGTTTTTTTTTTAGAAACAAAAGCAATTGTCTCGAAACAGGAGGCTGCAAACTGCCGGGGTGACGCTGGCAAGGTGGAAGCGGCCAAGAAGGACAAAGCCAGCTCCAAGCTGTCTGTGGAGAGAGTGTACCAGAAGAAAACCCAGCTGGAGCACATCCTCCTGCGTCCCGACACGTACATCGGCTCCGTGGAGCCCATCACTCAGGTGAGTGGGGGGGGGGGGGGGGGCATGCCTTCAGGGTCAGGCGACGGTCCCGTTCAGACGAACGTTAGTTTCTCTGTGAGATAGAGACTGGCAGGCCTTCTGCTCAGGACTTCGTACTCGCCTTATTTATTGCAAATATTATTACTGCACAGAGACGGATGTTGGTGTAGTTAATGTATGGTTTAACCCAATAAATGCCAAAGCAACACTCAATGATGCGTTGTGTCCTGTATGTTGTTCTTTATCTTCATAAAGAGGCAGAATTCACCAAAAGCAATGAGCACTATCATTTTCTGAGGTGACCCATTTTGGATTTTGTAATTGCTGCCACAGTCTCTCACCAACCAGTGAGAGATTAGTGGGGGCTTGGGTGGGGGCCCAGCCCTGTCCTCTAGAAGCACCTTCAGGACGCAGCGACTCCGTCCCATCTGCGTTGGACCAGCTGTGACCAGTTTCAGAATGGGGGGGGGGGGGGGGAAACGTTTTTCTCAGATTGTACCTTGATGATGATTGTGGATTTTTAAATACTATAAGTGGGGAAAAAAAGAAGACATTTCTGTGATAAATTACATATTGAATCATGTGAAGGTCCGCTGGGCAGAATACAGGACCAGAACCTTCCTAGAATATGACTGAAACTCTCAGGGGAAAACTTTGGTAATGAAATGATTGACTAGAAACATGGAACACGGCGCCACCATCGTGTCTCGCAGAGACACGCATTTCTACATGGAGTTGAATACGTTTGGGAGCTGCAGCCCGTTGACGCAACACAAACCTGGCTAGCATTATAGGGCCGATGCTAGCAACTAGCGTGCTACCAAAGCTTTCTGGCTGAAAGCATTTCCAAATATCTGTTCCATGAAGGTGAGGGCAGGAATCAGGAGGAGGTTTCATAATGAGATTCAGGTCTGAACGAGTCACCTTGTTGCTGTGCTGATCTGGATCGCCTTAAATCATCAGTTCTTCTGAAATGAATTCCTTCCTGCGGTTTTTTCAACAACTCTTGACGTAACGTGATAATATTTGGATTGCTCATATTTATTTACTTTGAACTTGTTCTATTCAAATCTGCACTAATGAGACGGACATGACTTTACGCTTTGCTCGATCCGCAGGGGAATCATTCTTTATCACGCTGCTTCTCAGGTTTTGTGCATTTTGACCATTAATATCATTGTTTTCCCTTTTTTTTCAGCAAATGTGGGTGTTTGATGAAGACCTGGGAATGAACCAGAGGGAAATCACATATGTTCCGGGACTTTATAAGATCTTTGATGAAATTCTCGGTTAGTGGACTGGCACTGGTGCGAGTGTTTCTGTGTGTGTGGCTGATGGATGATTAACCCCTGCAGCAGAAACTAAAACGCCGTAGCCCTACCCCACTGATTAGCCCAGGCCCGGGGGCCATATGCGGCCCGTTGGTCTTTTTAATCCGGCCCGCCGAACTTGTACAAATTATATCATTAAATAAAATTGTTATATAATTAAACCTCATTAATTTGACCTTTTCTCTGTAATGCTACCTGTAAAAGGCCAAATCCTTTAATGCAATAGCTTTCATGTGTCATTTATATTAGCTCACACAAATACTCCATCCATCTGTTCTTGGTCCGGCCTTCCTGTCAAATTTTAGAACCGATTGTGGCCCGCGAGTCAAAAGGTTTGCCCACCCCTGGATTAGCCTAACAGGTAGAAATCTGTATGATTGTGACATTTTAAAGTTTTATTTTCCCTCATGTCAGTAATTTCCAGTTGGAAGTTGATTGTGGGAAGTTAATCGCTGTTAGCAGCTACTGGCGTTGCATTCCTTAGAAATTCCTTAATTTCAGATCCAGGTATGGATGGGGATTCTGGATTTTATTTTTACATTTATGTAGGGCCTGTTTCGTAACGGTTTCCTAATATTATAAAGATTAGTAATTAGTAATTAGATCGATTAAAAAATGGATTCTGCATCATAGGAAATGATATTTATTGTTAACTCATAATCTACCGAGGTTAAGCAGATGATTCCAAACGCTGGGGGTGACGGTGGCGTCGCCTTACTGTGCGCTTTGCCCGGGGTCCTTCTGATAATGGCGTGCACTTTCTGAATGTGTGTGTCGAAGCTGTTGGTGTGATCACTGCCGTTTGTCCGTCCGTCCGTCCGTCTGCCTGATGACTCAAAACGTTCTAGATGGATCTCGATGAAATGTTGGGAATGCTACCAGGAACAGATGATGTTGGTCGTGATCCAGAAGAGATCCTGGATTCTGAATCAGTTTGACATTTTCAGTCACATTCCAGTCAATAGAGCTTCAAAATGTGTTCCTCAATGTCTCGGTTGATTATTGATCGATGTTTTCTGGAATTTGACACAGTCGTGTAGGGTCTCTATCTCACCACCGACTTTCATCTGGATCGGATCCAGAAAGACTTTAGGAAACTATATCATATTTTAAGATTGAAAACCTCATATATGGATTCAAAAATCAGTTTATTTTCATTTGTCCACAGTAAATGCAGCTGACAACAAACAAAGAGACAAGAACATGACTGCCATCAAGATCACCATTGATCCGTAACTATATTGCTTTTCACATGTTGCATTCTGATTGAACATTGACCCCCCCCCCGGATGAACCGATGTGAATGTATTCAGATTATTTTTGTCTTTGAGGAAACGCGTTTTCTTCTGCCAGCCTTGTCTTCTTTAGTTAGCAGCGATGTTGATCGTTTCTCCGTGTGCGGAGCTCTGCTTGTTGATGAATGCAGCCAGGATTTGGTGAAGTGGTGGAGACACGTTTTCAGTCAAACCTACAGCTAGTCCTGGAGTTCACTGAGCTCTCATTTCATATGTAGCTGCGACCGCAGCTGAATGCATAAACAGCAGAGCTGCTGCTGGATAAATGGTGCCATTAGCCCTGCTGCTCATGTGGTTTCGGCATGTTCCTGCTCCTCTTGCTGCTCCCACAGCAAGTTTATGGATGAGCTTATTAAGCACTTGCGTCATTATCTTAGCAGCATCATAGCATATTTGACGCGGGAGCTGGGGCGAGGTTTTTTAAATGTTATTTTATTCCGGCTTCCTCAGAGAGTCCAACACCATTTCTATCTGGAACAACGGTAAAGGAATCCCCGTGGTTGAGCACAAAGATGAAAAGATGTACGTTCCTGCGCTCATTTTTGGCCACCTGCTCACCTCAAGCAACTACGATGACGATGAGAAGAAGGTCACAGGTGAGACGCGCCTCCTTGCCGCCGGCCTCGGTGGCTGCTGACGCTGGGAAGTGGCTGTTGTGGCATTGCTGTCTTTAATGCCGCTTCTGTTTGGCGTCAGGTGGGAGGAATGGGTACGGTGCCAAGCTGTGCAACATCTTCAGCACTAAGTTCACCGTGGAGACGGCCTGCAAGGAATACAGACGCAGTTTCAGACAGGTGAAGGCGTGGCGCCCGTCTAAAGGGCTTTGATGGTCAGGGCCCCTGCTTAGGCGTCCGGTCGGTCTGCCCAAATCACATTTTATGTTTGTCTTCAGACTGCACCGGTGCCTTAGGACCAGGTTTACGTTGGGCAGTGCCACGTGCTTGTTCTGCTGCCTTGAGATGGCGAGTCATTGGTGCCCAGATGGGCTCCAGTGTGGAGGATAGATAAGAAAAGGGCAGCCTTCCTGCACGGAGTCTCGCTGTGACGCTTCCAGTGTGCTTTTTGGGTCCATAGTGTTTACGGACTACAGTCCCAGTGTATCGATGGGCTCAACAGAGATCAAACATTCATAACTGATTCAACCTGATGGTAAATTTAATACAAAACACTCACCAGTGTCACAATGAAGTAATTGCTCCTTTTCGTAGGTTTTGTTTTGTGGTCGCATCAGAGGTAAGGTTGTGTTTATTATCATATTATCACCTTCCATGGTTGTCAGGGCACAAACATTAAAGTCACAAGGTGTTTGCTATAAGAGGAATGATGATACATGTGTTAAACCAAGGGAAAATCATGCTAGCAGCAGGAGTGTGCGTGTTAACACGTGCTTCTTCATCCTCAGACGTGGCAGAATAACATGGGCAAGACTTCAGAGCCCAAGGTCAAGTTCTTTGATGGTGACGATTTCACCTGTGTGACGTTCCAACCTGACCTGGCCAAGTTCAAGATGGACAGTTTGGACAAGGACATTGTCGCGCTGCTGACGCGCAGAGCTTATGATGTAGCTGGCTCCTGCAAGGGGGTTAAGGTCACGCTGAACGGGAAAAAATTACCTGTAAGTCTCGTGTTTTTAGTCACGCTTGTGTTTTACTAGCTTTACACTTCAGTCATCCTGAAGATTTAAATAACTTTATGGGTTTGGTGTGTTTTTCATGTGTAAGCTGTGGTACTGTCTGCTACGTTGTGTTCCAGACTCAAATGAGAAACCCCAAAGCGATTTGATTTTCATTAAATTAAATTTCTTGTGTAATGGGGATGTGCCCTTTGAGATTTTTAGAGTTTTTATTAATCGGTTAAGATGAACTTACTGCATTTCATGCTGAATAACTCCTTTTTACTGTCGAGTGTTTCACATACAAAACAAATCAACTCGACACAGAAGCAGGTTAGAAAAATACATTTTAACAGTTTACTTTCCTCTTTAACAGTGAGAATTTAGTTTGGGTCTTCTGACCGTTTTACCGCCACATATGACAAAGATGGCAGTAACGGAATTGTTAGATTTTTTTTGTTCAGAAATATAATCATGTGGATACCAATATATTTTCACCGGCTTTGATTTCCGATTTCTCTCTATTTTTTCATATTGAATATAAGTTGTTGAACCCAACGTTGGTCTGTCCATCTCGTCAGATAAATGGATTCCGCAGCTATGTAGACCTGTACGTGAAGGACAAACTGGATGAGACGGGTGTGGCACTGAAGGTGGTGAACGAGACCGTGAATGATCGCTGGGAAGTTTGCCTCACCATGAGCGAGAAAGGATTCCAGCAAATCGGCTTTGTCAACAGCATCGCCACCACCAAGGTATCCGATCCCAGCAGGAACGGCGTGCCGGAAACCGCGCTTGTGTTTGCGTTGGTGGTTAGCTCGGCCGCTTTCAGCAATGGCTGCTTCGTACGTTTCAGGGTGGGAGGCATGTCGATTATGTGGTCGACCAGATTGTGGCCAAACTGATTGAGGTGGTGAAGAAGAAGAACAAGGCAGGCGTGTCAGTCAAGCCCTTCCAGGTGGGTTTACCGGTGCAGCGTCTCAAAGTCAGAGTAGCTGGGGGCCGCAGGAGGCAGAGTCTGGGTGAGATTGGGCCACAAAAAAAACCTAATCTTCTGAAGCGTCATTTCTAACAGTTCTTTAGTTAGTTTTACCCGACTGATGAAGTGGTATTGCAATACTAATGTATATTACATATAATATACATAAATTGTTCGTAGTGTGTGCGTGAGTGGTTGTCTGTCTCTGTGTGGCCCCGCGACGCACTGGCGATTCGGTGTGTACCCCGCCGCTGTCCCATAGCCTCCGGGAAAGCGGAGGGAAAGGAATGAATATATTCTTTTTAGCTATTTTTTCCCGTCGATCTCTGCGTGGACGGCGCTGTCCAGCTCTCCCTCTGTCTCCTGGCCAGTCTCTGTTTGAGACAGAAATGAGGGACGCTGTCCTGCAGCATCTGTTTGAGACAGAAATGAGGGACGCTGTCCTGCAGCATCTGTTTGAGACAGAAATGAGGGACGCTGTCCTGCAGCATCTGTTTGAGACAGAAATGAGGGACGCTGTCCTGCAGCATCTGTTTGAGACAGAAATGAGGGACGCTGTCCTGCAGCATCTGTTTGAGACAGAAATGAGGGACGCTGTCCTGCAGCATCTGTTTGAGACAGAAATGAGGGACGCTGTCCTGCAGCATCTGTTTGAGACAGAAATGAGGGACGCTGTCCTGCAGCATCTGTTTGAGACAGAAATGAGGGACGCTGTCCTGCAGCATCTGTTTGAGACAGAAATGAGGGACGTTTCTAGCATCCAAATAGCATCTGTTTGCTATTTGGACCAAAGACTGGATCAGATATTTCATAAAAGTGCATTAACTTGTGAACAAAGGGTAGAATATGGGACCTTTTTAAATAAAAACAATTAACTAATATTAAACTGACGGGCATTAAGCTTTCGTATCGTCCTGGGGGCCTCTGTTTTCAGACCCCTGCTCTACCATTGGCTGTTTGTTCTATTGTAGTCACACATTGGAAATGAATTGACCTTTGCCACATTTGTGTTCCAGGTGAAAAACCACATCTGGGTGTTTGTGAACGCACTGATCGAGAACCCCTCCTTCGACTCTCAGACCAAGGAGAATATGACGCTCCAGACAAAGAGCTTTGGGTCCAAGTGCCCTTTGTCCGACAAATTCATTCGGGCGGTAAGGACTCCTTTCATTTACTCTAACTTCTTACTCTTATTTTTAGGCATCACTCATGAAATGAGTTTGTTTTGTGGCCTGCAGGCAACCAACTGCGGCATCATTGAAAGCATACTCAACTGGGTGAAGTTCAAAGCTCAGACACAGCTGAATAAGAAGTGCTCCTCTGTGAAGTACAGCAAGATCAAGGGCATCCCCAAGCTAGATGATGCCAACGACGCTGGTATGTTAACCGTGTGATTCTACCTCCGCCGAGGAGGCTGTGTTCTCGGTCTGTTAGCAAGATGACTCGACATGTTATGGATGGATCTTGCTGAAAGTTTCAGGTAACGTTGGGAATCTTACCTGGAACAGTCGTTTAAAATTTGGTGATGATCCAAAAGAGATTCTGGATTTAGCTGTCATTACAAATTGCTTTTTCTCATCTGAGACTTGACTATAAATTTGGACCACTGCCACCCAGAAACCATTTTTTCCCCATTTCCATGACCTAGGTGGTAAACACTCCTCCGACTGCACACTGATCCTCACCGAGGGAGACTCAGCCAAGTCTCTGGCTGTCTCTGGACTCGGAGTCATTGGGCGCGATCGATATGGAGTGTTCCCATTGAGAGGAAAGATTCTAAATGTGCGAGAGGCCACGCACAAGCAGGTATGAGACCGGATAACTGGGGCTAAAGTGGGTCTGTGGACGTAGTAATGAGTAGATCACCTGCAGACTGTGGACGAAATGAGAGAAACACCGTGTGGAGAAATGTTTTCTCTACTGCTGCTCAGGTTATTCATTATAGAATGAGTTTTAATTCGGATGGCTGATCTTCCCCTTCAGAATTGACTGTTCAATGTTGTGCTCCTCTAACCGTCGACACCGTTACTCTGCCTTCCTCCTGAGGAGCTGTTGTACTCTGTTGGCTTTTCTCCTCCATCTTCTCACACTTGATATGAGCCAGTATTTTCCATGTAATTAAATGATTCAAATCGGCGAATGGAATCATTGCTTCATCGAGTTCTATTCTGTTTTTCATCTTGTTTTTTTGTCCACAGATCATGGAAAATGCTGAGATTAACAACATCATTAAGATTGTTGGCCTCCAATACAAAAAGAGCTACGATGACCCCGAGTCACTGAGGAGCCTTCGCTATGGAAAGATCATGATCATGACCGATCAGGTGACGGGCATCATGGGTAGTAGTCGCCTGTTAGTTTAATAGCATTAAAGCAGCGCTCCTGACGTTTCACATCTTCTCTTAGGATCAAGATGGCTCCCATATCAAAGGCCTTCTTATCAACTTCTTCCACCACAACTGGCCGTCACTGCTCAAACACACATTCCTTGAGGAGTTTATCACACCCATTGTCAAAGTAAGAGAATCAGACGCACATTTGGACTTTGTTGCTGCGCCTGATGACCAGCAGTACTAATACAAATATCACACGTTGCTATCTAAGCCAGTTTAACGTTCACAAATATCTGGTATCATCTGTTATATTCTGCTGTGTGTCGAGTGAGGCGGCGTGATCCGTGGGGGAACGTCCTCCTCAGAACAGTGAAAAGCAAGTGGATAAGCCAACTTTGTTCTTTCTTTCTGTCATTGCAGTTTTTACTCATTTCATCATTTCAGAGCACAAATCCCACTGACAGATTATAACATAAATTGTTTCTGCAGATTTGTAGATTTGTGACAAGCAAGGCAGGATCTCGTCTCCAACTGTATCGCTCAGATCCTGCCGGAGCATCCAACACAGATTTAGCCCAGCTATTTTTAATTTCTTGTTTTCAGGTGACCAAAGCCAAGCAGGAACTGGCCTTCTACAGCATTCCGGAGTTCGATGAGTGGAAGAGACGGACAGAGAATTGTAAAACCTGGCATATAAAGTACTACAAAGGTTTGCTCCTCCAGTATTTAATATATCAATGGAACCTCTGTCTATTATTGTTTGTGTAAAGTCTGACCATCCTCTCTTGTGATATTTAAATTCAAATAGGTTTGGGTACAAGTACAGGCAAAGAGGCAAAGGAATACTTTTCTGATATGGAGAAGCATCGCATCACATTCAGATACAGCGGTGCAGAAGATGATGCCGCCATCACTTTGGTGAGCTCACAGGAGATTGTGAAAAACACCTTTTTTTTTAATACCATACCTTCTCAGCAGACGTTTGGGGAATGAAAAGGGCTTTCTCACATGTAACTGCGCTCCGTAATGAATTAAGCTGAGCAATGCTGTGACGCTTGGATTTGGCCCGAGCCCCCTTTAGCCCTTCACAGTGTAAACGGGGATTCTATGATAAAGAATTATAATTAAAGGAATAATTGTAGCTAAACTGCTGATGGCAGACAGTTTACGTTTGATGTGCTTTGAACCAGAGCTGGGCGATATATCGCGGGTTGTTCCGCGTGCGATATATGAAATGATCGTATCGCGAGTATCGAGTATAAATTGTTAACGTAAATGTTTTAACGCATTGGTACGTCATTCTTGTTGGAGTGTCACTCCCTCACTTTGTCCTGGCGCACTTCTCAGGACAACCGGCACACTCCATCTGGAAATATTGCCTGCGCGCATGCGTGTTTTTGAGACACATGTTAGCGAGAAAAAGGTTATGACCCCCAGGCGAGTTTACGATTTACTAAGGCGTTCATAGAAGATGGAGATGGGATCAAACACGGGACAGGCTCCATCATCTGGCAGTGGTTCGGGTTTCACGAGGAAGACGTGGAACAAAGTATAGTTATCTGCAAAATCCATCCATCTTCTTCCGCTTATCCGGGGCCGGGTCGCGGGGAGCGGCAGCCTAAGCAGGGAAGCCCAGACTTCCCTCTCCCCGGCTACCTCTTCCAGCTCTTCCGGGGGGATCCCGAGGCGTTCTCAGGCCAGCTGAGAGACATCGTCTCTCCAGCGTGTCCTCGGTCTTTCCCGTGGTCTCCTCCCGGTGGGACGTCCCGCCGATATCTGCAAAATATGCTACAAAACCGTAGCAGTACCAAAAAAAGTGTTTCACCACCTGAAGTGTCCACTTCAAGACAAAGAATGTCTCAAACTACGCTTGTCCACGTTTCCTCCTACACCACGTAAAACGTCAAATAAACCAGGAAATACGCAGACGCAAATTGCTACCCTGCCATTATTTCTTTTTATTCTTTAAAGCTGGGGAGTGCAGCAGTCGTCTACCTCCTTCGTCTCCTCCCGTCACGTCACCACAAATCAACCTTCTAGTCGATTGCATCTGCTTCATTCCGGCAAAGTTTTAAACCGGATGCCATTCCTGCCGCAACACTCTGCATTCAGCTGCCCGGTCTGAAATTAAAGCTTCGCTGAAACTTCACCTTTTTTTTTGCAAGCAAATCTCCAATCCAGCTGAAGCGTCTGCTTCAATCATTACACTCGCATCAATGATTGATCAAATTGTTGAACTTAACATTTATACAGTGATATCGAGATATATATATCGTGTATTGCGATAAAGCCTGGAAATATCGTGATATTGGTTTTAGGCCATATCGTGCAGCCCTACTTTGAGTATATAATGATATCTGCAGCATGAAGCATCAAATGGAGGCTGATCTGCTGTACGGTTGTTTCCTCCAGGCCTTTAGCAAGAAGAAGACCGATGACAGGAAGGAGTGGCTAACCAACTTCATGGAGGACAGACGCCAGAGGAGGATGCATGGTCTGCCAGAGGTTTGTGAGAGGCAGTAACGGGAATGGAATATTTGTGTGTGCTTAAGTACATCTGGACAGGCTCTGATTGGCTTATTCTTGTGCTCTAGGAGCATTAGACTGCTCAGGAAGGCCAGTTCTGTCATTATGAAGGAAACGATATTCATTGTGATGAGACACTTACTTTAACCTCTATGATTGAGAGGTTGGTGGTTCGATTCCCGGCTCCGGCACATGTGTGTGTTTGCTGCTGTTGTATCCTTGGGCAAGACACTTAACCCACATTGCCTGACTAACAATGTAAAGCGTCTTTGGGTGCCTTGAAAAGCGCCATATAAAACCAATGCATTATTATAATTTTGTTCAAAATAGTTCAAAACACAGGTTGAGAAACCGTTTCCATGTAATGACTAAATAACATTACTAAAAACTTTTGAAAAACTGATCAATACTTCTTTGAAAATATTGAGCAGTCAAAAATAAACTTCCCATCTAAATATATTGAAGTTTTTATCATACAAGTTTCTTACATTTTTAATTTTTTTTCATTACTTTGAGGAAGGTATTCGGATTTGCTCAAGACTTTGTTAGTTATTTTGTACAAGTTTCCTGTTCTAGTAATTGAAAGCACATTTTCAATCACTGTTTGAAAACGAGCCTCCACTGAATGCTGATTGGAGCATGTATATTATTTTTCATTTTAAATGTCTGTGTATTTCTTTTCAGCAATACCTGTATGGGAATCAGGCCAGGCACCTCTCTTACAACGACTTCATCAACAAAGAGCTGATTTTGTTCTCCAACTCTGACAATGAGCGGTCCATTCCCTCTTCAGTTGATGGTTTGTACTCGCATTTCAACTTTGTGATGTCTGTCATTCCACTTCTTGAGGGTTTATCCCATTTTGAAAAGCTCATCAAACGAAAATGTAATAACTTTGTAGCCCTGATATGTTTATAACCACCCTGTCTCATGTGATTACATAACATGAAGAAAACAATGTTAACGGTCCCATGTTATGCCCTTTTTCCACAAGTTAGCGCAGTTCCAAAACACTTATATGAAATATCTGATCCAGTCTTTGGTCAAAATAGCAAATGGGTGCTGCAGGACAGCGTCCCTCATTTCTGTCTCAAACAGATGCTGCAGGACAGCGTCCCTCATTTCTGTCTCAAACAGATGCTGCAGGACAGCGTCCCTCATTTCTGCCTCAAACAGATGCTGCAGGACAGCGTCCCTCATTTCTGTCTCAAACAGATGCTGCAGGACAGCGTCCTTCATTTCTGTCTCAAACAGATGCTGCAGGACAGCGTCCCTCATTTCTGTCTCAAACAGATGCTGCAGGACAGCGTCCCTCATTTCTGTCTCAAACAGATGCTGCAGGACAGCGTCCCTCATTTCTGTCTCAAACAGATGCTGCAGGACAGCGTCCCTCATTTCTGTCTCAAACAGATGCTGCAGGACAGCGTCCCTCATTCCTGTCTCAAACAGATGCTGCAGGACAGCGTCCCTCATTTCTGTCTCAAACAGATGCTGCAGGACAGCGTCCCTCATTTCTGTCTCAAACAGATGCTGCAGGACAGCGTCCCTCATTTCTGTCTCAAACAGATGCTGCAGGACAGCGTCCCTCATTTGTCTCAAACAGATGCTGCAGGACAGCGTCCCTCATTTCTGTCTCAAACAGATGCTGCAGGACAGCGTCCCTCATTTCTGTCTCAAACAGATGCTGCAGGACAGCGTCCCTCATTCCTGTCTCAAACAGATGCTGCAGGACAGCGTCCCTCATTTCTGTCTCAAACAGATGCTGCAGGACAGCGTCCCTAATTTCTGTCTCAAACAGATGCTGCAGGACAGCGTCCCTCATTCCTGTCTCAAACAGATGCTGCAGGACAGCGTCCCTCATTTCTGTCTCAAACAGATGCTGCAGGACAGCGTCCCTCATTTCTGTCTCAAACAGATGCTGCAGGACAGCGTCCCTCTTTTCTGTCTCAAACAGATGCTGCAGGACAGCGTCCCTCATTTCTGTCTCAAACAGATGCTGCAGGACAGCGTCCCTCTTTTCTGTCTCAAACAGATGTTGCAGGACAGCGTCCCTCATTTCTGTCTCAAACAGATGCTGCAGGACAGCGTCCCTCATTTCTGTCTCAAACAGATGCTGCAGGACAGCGTCCCTCATTTCTGTCTCAAACAGATGCTGCAGGACAGCGTCCCTCATTTCTGTCTCAAACAGATGCTGCAGGACAGCGTCCCTCATTTCTGTCTCAAACAGATGCTGCAGGACAGTGTCCCTCATTTCTGTCTCAAACAGATGCTGCAGGACAGCGTCCCTCATTTCTGTCTCAAACAGATGCTGCGGGACAGCGTCCCTCATTTCTGTCTCAAACAGATGCTGCAGGACAGCGTCCCTCATTTCTGTCTCAAACAGCTCTGCCAGAAACGCTCTAAACCCGGAAGCCAAAGTACGTTCATAGCGAGCACGCTACCATGCACTTTACTATGGTAGCATTTTAAGCACACAATAAAAATTTTCTTCCTATTTTTTTCTGGAATATTAATTAATCTCAGGATGGAATAAAAATGATTTGTATCATCCATCCATCCATCTTCAACCCCTGATCCGGGGTCGGGTCGCGGGGGCAGCAGCCTAAGCAGGGAAGCCCAGACTTCCCTCTTCCCGCTTCTTCCAGCTCTTCCGCGTTCCCAGGGCAGCCGAGAGACATCGTCTCTCAGCGTATCCTGGGCTTCCCCGTGTTCTCCTCCCGGTGGGACGTGCCCTGAGCACCGCACCAGGGAGGTGCCCGGGAGATGCCCGAGCCTCCTCATCAGGCTGCTCTCATTCATTCATTTCAATATTTGTTAGCGCAGCAGTCGTTAGCATAACAGTAAAGTTAGCTTTCAGATACCCATCAAAAATGGCAGAACGGAAGGTGGACACTGAGAACCGGGGGTTTCAAACAAGATGGGAGTCGGAGTCCATGTTCATGGAGGTAGCTGGAGAACCGGTGTGTCTTCTGTGTGGCGGGACTGAAAGAGTGTAATCTGAGACCTTATGAAACGAAACACGCGGACAAAAACAAGAATATGGACACGGAACAAAGGCTACAGAAGGTTGAGGAATTAAAACGAGGCCTCAAATCTCAACAGGCTCTGTTCAAAAAAAGCCAAATCACAAAGCCAGGCTGTTGTCAAGGGCAGTTTTAGATCTCTAAATCAGCCCGGCCATTTACAGATGGGGATTTCATCAAAGACTGAATGCTTAAAGTTTGTGACGAAGTTTACCCTGAAAAAAAGCAACTCTTTAAATGTGAGCAGAAACACCGTTCAGAGCGAATAGACCAGCTGTCCATCAATCTAAAAGAGCAGCTTGATTATATGCGGCCATTTTAACATTTATCAATGAGCAATCGATCAGTCCGGCCCTCGGCTTGGAGCTATATTTTTTATTTGGCCCTCCGTCCATTTGACTTTGACACCGCTGCCGCAGAGCGTGGACGGGCAGAACGCAGACACACGCATGTGCGTGCACATCTTGTGATAAGATTGATAAGGACCCAAAATCACCAGAATAGTGTAGAAACATGGGAAAAGTGAGTGTTTCATAATATGGGACCTTTTAAAAGATGTCAAGTTGATGATGGCTTGTGAATGTTTTTTCAGGTTTAAAGCCGGGTCAGAGGAAGGTGATGTTCACTTGCCTAAAAAGGAATGACAAGAGGGAAGTGAAGGTAGCACAGCTGGCTGGTTCAGTAGCAGAGATGTCTGCCTACCATCATGGAGAGGTACAAGTCCCAATAATGTACCGGTACTCGTAATGTGTGCTTTAGTGTATTTAATTTACACTGATAGTAAGAAAGAAAGCTTTATTTATGTCATTGTTACACTGCAAGCACACGGCCCACAACGAAACGTTATTTACACCCTGTTGGCAGCTTAAGAAGGAGACTTATTAAAACAAATAGGAGTGGGTGTGTCTTTTAGTCGGGTAAGAAATGACTGAATCCACGGCTTCGAGCTCTATTGTGTTGGGATTTTTCCATTTCTCACTGCAGCAAGCTCTCATGATGACCATCGTGAACTTGGCTCAGAACTTCGTTGGCAGCAACAACTTGAACATCCTGCAGCCCCTGGGCCAGTTCGGCACCCGGATCAATGGAGGCAAAGACGCTGCCAGCCCTCGTTACATCTTCACCATGCTCAGGTAAAATATCAGCGAGGCTTCGTTATGCTGTTGATGCCGGTCGCAGTTCGAGTGAACTCATTTGATCCTGGTGGGCTGTTTGACCGCAGTCCGCTTGCCAAGCTATTGTTCCCAGCTGTGGATTCGAATCTGCTCAAGTTCCTGAACGATGACAACCAGAAGGTGGAACCAGAGTGGTACATTCCCATCATTCCATTGGTGCTGGTGAACGGTGCAGAGGGCATCGGGACAGGCTGGGCATGTAAGATTCCCAACTATGACCTGCGAGAGATTGTCAACAATATCAACCGTATGCTCAACCACCAGGACCCCATGCAGCTGGTAAACCGCCTCAGGACTCAAACCTTCACCAGTTTCACTTCCATTGTTCACACATGAAGCGGCTTTGTTGTTGGGCTCCCCTTGACTCGTAACTCGGTCTCGCTGGACCATAAGTCAAATCGTTTTGTCATTGGCACTCACCCTGGTTGGGTGGAATAGTTTAGTCTGTAAAGATGTAAATGTCAAAATATCCTGTATAAAATGTGAAAAATCAGATAAACAAAAGAGCTCATAAGATGTGATCAAGCCTCAAAAAGAGCTCAAAATATTTCACAAGGGCAGAAGTTTATCGACGCCCTGTCTCAAGCTGAACTCTGCAGCGTAGCCGCTGAGCTTTCCCCCTGATTCTACACTATTATGGTGACTATTATACTGCCGATCCGCCACCCGAAAGGCGAAGCTCTCCATTTACCGGTCGATCTCCGTTCCTACCCTCGCCTGTGGTCACGAGCTTTGGGGAGTGACCCAAAGAACGTCCCTAACGGTTACCATGGTAGCGTGCTCGCTATGAACGTACTTTGGCTTCCGGGTTTAGAGCTTTTCTGATGGAGCTGTTGGAGACAGAAATGAGGGACGCTGTCCTGCAGCATCTGTTTGAGACAGAAATGAGGGACGCTGTCCTGCAGCATCTGCTTGAGACAGAAATGAGGGACGCTGTCCTGCAGCATCTCGCAAGCTAATTTAATCACACTGTTGTGGAAGCAGAGCAAAGAAAAACATTTGACGGTACTGATCTTTATCGTCTCGGTCTTTATCGACAGCGGGACGGTCTTTATTGTCAGCGGGACGGTCTTTATCGTCAGCGGGACGGTCTTTTTCGACAGCGGGACGGTCTTTATCGACAGCGGGACGGTCTTTATTGTCAGCGGGACGGTCTTTATCGTCAGCGGGACGGTCTTTTTCGACAGCGGGACGGTCTTTATCGACAGCGGGACGGTCTTTATCGACAGCGGGACGGTCTTTTTCGACAGCGGGACGGTCTTTATCGACAGCGGGACGGTCTTTATCGACAGCGGGACGGTCTTTATCGTCAGCGGGACGGTCTTTATCGTCAGCGGGACGGTCTTTATCGTCAGCGGGACGGTCTTTATCGACAGCGGGACGGTCTTTATCGACAGCGGGACGGTCTTTATCGACAGCGGGACGGTCCTTATCGTCAGCGGGACGGTCTTTATCGACAGCGGGACGGTCTTTATCGTCAGCGGGACGGTCTTTATCGACAGCGGGACGGTCTTTATCGTCAGCGGGACGGTCTTTATCGACAGCGGGACGGTCTTTATCGACAGCGGGACGGTCTTTATCGACAGCGGGACGGTCTTTATCGTCAGCGGGACGGTCTTTATATCAAAATGTGATGTTTTTATGTTCTTTTATTAAATGAGACTATTCTCCCCTTTTGTCCCACCAATTGTCCCCAAACAGCTTCCCAGTTACAAAAACTTCAAAGGCGTAATTCATGAACTGGGTCAGAACCAGTTCCTGGTCAGTGGAGAGGTCTCTGTCATAGACAGAAACACCATTGAGATCACGGAGCTTCCAGTTCGGACATGGACACAGGTACAACTATTTATTCGCATATCAGACATAATGGGGCGAGAAAATATGTGTGCAAGTGATGTCATCGTAAAAAGATGAGAGAGGTCTGTAACTCTCGTCGTCGGTACACTTCAAACTGTGAGAGACGGAATGTGGTGGAGAGAATCCAGGAATCCACGTCGTGTAATTTTGTAACAATTTATTTGTAAATTCTTGCGTAAAGTATTTGGCACCAGCAAGAATTCTGGTCTTCAGACCTCCTTAAGAAACTCTTCTATCCTCCACTCGTTACCTGTATTCATATTAATGGTACCGAGAGACCCCCCTGCTTGCGCCTGCACGTGTCCGGGCCCGTCTGAAGTTTGCCAGTGACCATCTGGATGACCCCCCCCCCCCCCACACACACACATTCTGTCTGTCACAGTTGACGTGTTCCTGTGATGAAAATGACTGAACTCATCTTTTTACGTGGGACACTTTGCATTGCGGCGTTTTCTTCCCCTCTGGCATGCAGGCCTACAAGGAGTCTGTGCTGGAGCCCATGCTGCAGGGCACTGACAAAACCCCCGCCCTCATCAGTGACTATAAGGAGTACCACACCGACACCACCGTCAAGTTCGTGGTACGCATGTCTGAGGAGAAACTGGCGCAGGCCGAAGCAGCTGGGCTTCACAAAGTCTTCAAGCTGCAGTCCAGTCTAACCTGCAACTCCATGGTAACCGGCCTGCAGTTCAACCTGAAGTGAAGGAATGAAATCTTTGTCAAGTTGTCGTAACTGACTTCTGCTCGTCAGGTGTTGTTCGACCATATGGGTTGTCTGAAGAGGTACGATTCAGTCCAAGACATCCTTCGGGAGTTCTTTGAGCTCCGGCTGCACTACTACAAATTGAGGAAGGATTGGTTGATGGGCAGCCTGGGCGCTGAGGCCGCCAAATTGTCCAACCAGGCTCGCTTTGTACTGGAGAAGATTGATGGAAAGATTTCAATCGGTAATAATAATAATGCCAAAAGGTCAGATTCTCAACCGAGTGGTTGAATGTTTACTTCATGAAGCGATACTTTTTTTTTTTTCTTCCAGAAAACAAATCCAAGCGTGAATTGATCCGAATGCTGGTCCAGAAAGGCTTTGAGTCGGATCCGGTGGTTGCCTGGGTCAAGGCTCAGGAAAAGGTACTTAACAAATGGCTGAATATGCAGAGACATTAACGTGGCTCTAACATGCCCAATTTATCGGCTCATGAGCCCGATAACAAGTGCTGATAATTATCTGACCAAAGAAATGGCTTCACTTTTGAGTTTTCCAGTAATCCCAGTAGGTAGCGCTGCTCTGGAGCTGCTTTTTGAATGTACTTTAGCGTGGTTCAGGAGACGCATGTTTTCAATAGCAAAATACGGAGAAAGCAGCAGGTGTCTTCTTTTTTTTAAGGCATGATTTCTTTTCGTAGTCTCAGGATGAAGACGACAGAGAAGGAAACGAGAGCGACGGCTCGGTAGACTCGAGCCATTTGTCGGGGCCAAACTTCAACTACATCCTCAACATGCCTCTGTGGTGCCTAACGAAAGAGAAGGTCGAAGAGCTGCTGAAACAGAGGGACCAAAAGGTTCTGCCATTAAATATTAGTGTGTTTGAATCCCGTTGTTTCCAGCAGACACTCATCAGACCTCTGTGCTTCATATAGTGGTGTATCAGGGTTCGGAGGTTAACACAGCAGAACCAACAGATCCGAATTAGTGTGAAATCACAAATGTGTATGCTGCTCTACAGAAAGGAGAACTCAGTAATATCCAGATGAAGCAGCCAGAGGACCTGTGGAAGGAGAACCTGGCAGTATTCATTGAGGAGCTGGATGTAAGTTTTGAGTTTTGGCCATTGATTGTTCTCAGCACAAATGTGGAGGTGTTCAAGGGTCAATTTGTGTTACTAATTAAGTTCATATCTGATTTTGGTCTAATATGGAATTTCTGTTTTATTTAATTATTATTCTTTTGAATATTTTTACATTCTTTAATTTAGGTAAAGTGATTATTGGCATATTTTGTCTGTCAGAAATTGGAAGCCCAGGAGCGTGAGGAACTGAATTCTGGCAAGGTCATCAAACTGGTGAAGGGGAAAGTGGGCAAACCTAAAAGCAAGAAGATCAACCTGGAGGAGACCATGCCCTCTCCATTTGGTCGCAGAGTGGATCCTCCAACGCAGCCAATCAAATCTGACGCTGCCAAGAAACTGACCAAGAAGAAGAAGGTAACAGATTCAAATGGGATGTGTCAGGATGCCGATTGCTACAGGATGCGTTTCTCTACCAGAGTGACGCAGATCCAGTCTCGAAGATGGAGTTTGACGAGGATGGTCTTGTTGGCGAGGGAGTGACGGGAGAGAACGCTGCAGCGAAACCAAAGACTCCACGTGTCAAGAAGGAGAAGAAAGAGCCGGGTTAGTTTCTTTCTGTCCAAAACAAAAGGGCTGAAGTGAAAGAGGTGCTTTGTAGCTCTCTGAGTGTGGAAGGCGATGAGAACCAACAGAACTGGACTTGCTGTTAGTCCATGCCTCTCTGATGCAACAAGCAGGAGCTCCTCCGCAGACAGTGATTCTGTGTGCCGTGTTGCAGGTGCTCCCAGAGTGAGAAAGCCTCCAGGACCCAGAGGGACCCCTGCCAAGAAGATCAAGAAGAGAAACCCCTGGTCTGATGACGAGTCCAAGTCGGACAGCGATGTGGAAAACAGCGAGTCTGTCATCCCCAGAGAGAACAAGTCTCAGAGAGCATCAAGTAAACTTGGCACTTTGTTTTTGCCCCCGATTCAATCACATTTCCCACATGCTTTGTCGGGGGGGTGTAACAAAATGCATCTCATAAGTTGCATGTGCTATTCTGTTTTTATTTGAGTTTGGTCACATTCACCTGTGATGGAGGTTAGAGTCGAGCCACGTCAGCGCGAAACAGTAAAGTAAAGCATGAGTGTAGGAATGATTTTTTGTGTTGCGACCAGACCTAATTAAAACCCAACCCAGCCAGTGTGTCCATTAAACAATTCTGTCTGTGTATTAACGGCAACTAAAGTATCTTTGAAGGTCATTTATTTGTCCTTTGCAGCACTATTCCAGTTTCATGCCATGTGCGTATGATATAAACTTTAGAATAAATCAGGATAAAAACAAACGAATGCAACCTATACCGTTACAAACACCATCTCGTCTCAATAAAAAGGACCGTTAAAATGTTTTCATCATTTATATCACAAAACGGCATAAATTACCCATGATGGCTGTGCCTCCAGAGATTTCTGTTTTCCCTAGAATCTTGATAGAAACGGATGAATGTAATCACCGGCAGCAGCAACAACATGGTCGGGATGTTTGCATGTCGGGAACACAGTCGTCCTGCTGGATTCCTGCATCCTCTACTTCTGTTCAGAGCAGCAGCATAATCCAGCGTGCTGTGGTCGAGACGGGCCTCTGTAGAGGGCGGGGCAGGGCAGCGTTATTTTACCTTGCTCGCCCTTGGACGGGAGCAGCCTCGGGTCCGACCTGTGCAGGCGTGTCTCATTTTCTGTCCTTTTCTTCTTTGAGCAGTCTGGTTGGATGATCATCACAAAGTCTCTGCAGAATGAAGGGCGTGCTTTTCTTTTTGAAAGTACAGCAAGATAACTTTTGTTGTGGTTTGTCTTTGACTGTGTCCACAAGGACGGAACTATTTGAACAAACGAGAAAAACATTCATTTCCCAGTCATTTGATGCTAACACGTAGCATTGTCGGCAGCACCTTTAGTTGTTACAGGATGCTATAGGATGCAGCACATCACCTCAATCTGCTTCAAGCAGCCTTGGGCAAAACTAACTCGTCAACAGTGTCTACATTTCCTCCTTTTGACGGTGCAGTCTGACGCAATCTACCGGCAACACCAGTAATTATTGCAAAAGACAGCAGTAATCAGAGTAACAGACGCGTGGCTTGACACAGACTCTGTTCTTGTCTTTCAGCTTCGAAGCCAAAATACACGTTTGACTTCTCAGAGGAAGAGGAGGCCGAAGAGGAGAATGGTGATGAGGAGGACATGGCCTCTTCTCCTATGCGACCTTTCAAAGATGACTTTCCTTCCTCTGAGATCAAAGAAAGCCATAACGATGATGAAGACGATGAGGAAAATGAAGTTCCTTACTCTCCCCCCCCCAAAGTGCCCATGTAAGATTGGATAAGAATATCTGTAGGGAGGGATGTTGTGTTGAGCGGGACAGTGGCGGAGATTAGATTGCACTCAAACATTTGGATATCTTTATGTGGTTTTGGTACTAGATGCTCCCACCTAGCATCCTGTTTGGCTCTGCCCTTTTGCAGGTCCGTACCCGTAGTTAAAAAGAAAGAGACTCCCAGCATCTTCTCATCTCAGTCGACGTTCTCTGACAAGAGCAATGACAGCAGTGAGTACAAGCGCACTCCCAAAAGTACATATTCCTTGTCCTGTATTACTCCGGTTCAGATGAAGTAGTACTTAGCAGCTGAGTACTGTCTTTTAAAACTGTTTATGCCGTAGTCAGGGTGAGTGTCAATGAAATCCTAATTCTAAAACGGTCGACACGTTGACATTAGGCTTGCTATTAGTCCATGCTTGATGTAAATCCAGATTTGAATCACATCAGCTCCTCCCCGTTCAAGGAACGACTCTCCTCCAAATGTCAGTGAAAGCAGTGGTGAACATGATCTGATCACTAATTCGCTGACAAACAGGTAGACGTATGCTGGACCGGCGGTGAACGTCAGTTTAGGACGGAGACGCTGACCTCACAGAGACAATCATTTGGTCTCTTCTCAAGGAAAGCACTGAACAGTAAACTCAGAACACGAGACTCTTCTTACACGGTATCAAAGAGGCATTTCACTTGGTTTCAAAATGTCCCAGTGTGGGACGAATAAAATTAATATCTTACTTTTATTAAATTTGCGGAGCAGCGTGGAGCAGGATTATTTGTGAAAATATGAAGGATATATTTTCAAAATGGTGGCGCCAGTCTCGATGGTTTATGTGCAGAGAACAAGCTGTTGGTCTGTTTGCCCTGCAGACGTATCCAAGTCCTGCAGTGATGATGACAACGGCCCGGTGTTCTCTACCTACTCCAGCAGCTCTGTGTTCGACAAGCTATCGCAGGCAAAGAAAGGTAGGCAGCCCTCCGTACCAGAGTGAATGCAGCCCTCCGTACCGGAGTGAATGCAGCCCTCCGTACCGGAGTGAATGCAGCCCTCCGTACCAGTGAATGCAGCCCTCCGTACCGGAGTGAATGCAGCCCTCCGTACCAGAGTGAATGCAGCCCTCCGTACCGGAGTGAATGCAGCCCTCCGTACCGGAGTGAATGCAGCCCTCCCTACCGGAGTGAATGCAGCCCTCCCTACCGGAGTGAATGCAGCCCTCCGTACCGGAGTGAATGCAGCCCTCCGTACCGGAGTGAATGCAGCCCTCCGTACCGGTGTGAATGCAGCCCTCCGTACCGGAGTGAATGCAGCCCTCCGTACCGGAGTGAATGCAGCCCTCTGTACCGGAGTGAATGCAGCCCTCTGTACCGGAGTGAATGCAGCCCTCCGTACCGGAGTGAATGCAGCCCTCCGTACCAGTGAATGCAGCCCTCCGTACCAGAGTGAATGCAGCCCTCCGTACCAGTGAATGCAGCCCTCCGTACCAGAGTGAATGCAGCCCTCCGTACCGGAGTGAATGCAGCCCTCCGTACCGGAGTGAATGCAGCCCTCCGTACCGGAGTGAATGCTCACCATTAGTTGTGGTCTCAATAATTGCTTCTGTCCTTCATGTTCACTTTTTTTTCTTTCATAAATTCCACATTCTTGTCTTTTACTTCAGGGTTCTTGGTCTCTATGTGCTGAAGCAACTTTGACCCCTTCGTTACCTCGTTAACAAGGCAGCTGGAGATAAACCCGAGTTTTAAGTCTGACTCCTTGTTTGTCTGTTAAAATAGTTTACGGCTGTTTTTTAGTAACGTATCACGTGTCCAAGAAAATTCACAGGCGAATGTAACATTGGAGAAAATGGTCGTTTTTCAAAATAAAACAGCCTTTAGATGCTAATAATCGATACAACGGAAATTGTATAAATTAGTTATTCTTTCTGTGCGGACCGCTAACAAATTCCTCAGTCCGTGCCAAATTCAGTTAAATAAATGTGTTGTAAATTGTAAATCCGGGTTTTAAAGAAAGTAATGCATTTCTTTGTCCTTAAGACATCTTTATTTTTAGAAGGTGGAATTGTTTGGAGACATTGCTGGGACTGGGTGTTTTCAGCTTTGCTTTTCATCACTAGAGGGAGCTCTAATGCAGCAATTTGAAAACAGGGGGGGGGGGGGGAGATGACTAAGAAATGTTCATGAATTCAGCGACACACAACTCACAGTCTCATGTGCATATTATAAAGATGCTGTGTAACTTATCCGTGATAGTCTTATGGCATAAGCAGTACTTCTTGGTTAAGTCTTTCTGTGTGATGTGTAGCAGCTAAGAAGCCCTCCAATGAAGCCCCCAAACCCAAAAAGCAAGCCACACCGAGGGCAAAGAAACCAGATAAATCCATCTGGGATTCCGACTCTGACACCGAGTCCAAGAAGCCAGCGGCAGTTCTCAAAGGTCCAGCACAGATTCTGATGTTTAAAAAAAAGTCCATATGTACTTCCCAAGGCTGAGTGAAAATATTTTCATCACTTTCTCTTGATGTATAGGTAAATGCGGCGGGAGGAAAAGAAAGGGGTCAGGCTCTGAAGAGGATTACAGCCCAATGAAGAAAGTGCCCAAACCTGTTGCCAGAGTGAGTATTAGTTTCCCTAGCCTTGAAAAGCTTCAGTATTCACGATCACTCTGCTTATGGTCAACCATAGGTTGCTTTTTGTACTTCTTGATGATAGTGCAGACAGCGACCTTTGAAACAGTTTACTTAACTGAGTTTTTGACTTTCTTGTGCAGAAACCTCCTTCTGATGATGAGGAAGATGGTAGCAACAACCTGAGCACTAAAGCTCTGAGCCGTGACCGACCCGGCCGGGCCAAGAAGGAGGTGAAGTACTTTGTGGAGTCGGACAATGAAGATGACGACGATGACATGTTTCTTTTTTAACTCTTCTTGTATGGAAGGTCCTTCCTCGTCCTGTGTTCCCACAGACTTGTACATTTCCTGTTTTTCTTTTCTTTTCATGACTGGTGATGTCTGAATTTTAATGTATCAGTGTTTTACAACTTTTATTACACACAGGTTTTTTTCTTTTTTTTTAAAATGCTCATTCAGATGTTCTGTATTTGTCCAAAGCAACTTTTAGACGTTTAGAATGCTATTTAGCCCATTTTAATTGTTAAAATATGATGTGACTTTATGAAAATGAAATGAAATGAAAAAGTTGAAAGTAAACAATGAAACATTTCTGCTTGGCTGATTCTTTCATGAGTAATCGTGCACTAAGACCAATTTCATCCAAACATAAAATACTCAGGATCCCTACCACAGGTGGATTTCATCGAACACAGGACAAAGTTACGTTAGACCTATTTACAGTAGTCCATCGATATAATGCGGTTCATTTTCCGCGACTTCGCTGCTTCGCTGAGTTTTTTAGTGCAATTTTAGATTTTTTTTTGCACTTGAACGCGCCTTGAAACGGCATAAGGACGAAGGGGCATGGTCGGAGGAACTGTGAAATACGCGCGAGTTGCTGTTAATAACTTCTTATGTGTTCAACCTCGTAGGTTGATCATTAAAATTAAATTCGTTATTTCTAAAAGCTATCGCGTTTATTTGTTGAGCGTTTGTTTTATAGCGCTCTTATTCTCTGTGTAAAAAGAGGCTTTTATTTTGTAGGAGCATAAACGTCACATCCCTTTTGGGTTTTGTTTCTTCCTATTGATATATGTAGCCGCTGCCGTTCCGCTGTGCTAAGCTATCCAATAAAGCAGCATGAGAGGCTAAAGACAGCACGAGTAGAATATTTGTTCTTCTGCACTCCAAGCGGCTCTTTCCTCGACCTGCACGCCTTAACATTATTAACAGGAAAACGTTTACTGTACGTACTATATATTTTTATTTCTCAAACAAATGTTTTGTTCTGACAAGGTTTTGATCTTTGTTTCAGTATTATAGAATGAAAACAATCTATTTAGATTAATTCCTGACTGTTAAACGTGTATAAAGTGTGTGGTGAGGGGTTTTACAGCCTTAAAACATTTATGTTCATGTATAATAATTGTAAAAAAATAAAAATTACTACATTGCGGATTTCACTTATTGCGGGTTGTTTTTGGAACGTAACCCCCGCGGAAAATGAGGGACTACTGTATTGGACAACTAAAGTGAGTTTTTGACTGTTTCTGGTGGAGAAACCTCCTGGTGAAGTGCTCAAAGTGCTTATGACTAAAAGCTGACATTTCACTTGGGTTTGGTAGCTGCTGACGTACAAGCTAACACGTTTCAAATATTTTACACTTTAAAAAATAAATAATGACAGGAATGCCAGTCAGAACACTACATAAAGTCTATTGGCAACAACCGACAAATTCAGATTTTGTAAACGCAGACCTCCGCTAAGCAGCTCAGGCCTGAAGACAGCATCAGAAGCCCCATCGGTCACACAAAAACATTCACATGAGATGAAACCACCCACCTGGAAACTTCATCTTGCAACAAGTTCATCAAGCACCCTCACTGTAAATGCCTTTAGCTGTGGTAATGAATTCATCCACTGACAATTGCAGTGTGGCCAAATCAGCAGTTGTTTGGCAAAAGTCTCCCAAGTACTTGGTCATGTGGGATGATTCCGATCAGGTCACCCTGTTCAAAAGATTCATGATTTGGTTTAAACAAAGCATCAAAGGATCCCTGGAGGATGTGGGTACCGATCCCACTACCTCTCGCATGCGAAGCAAGCGCTCTACCACTCGAGCTAATCCCCCTTTCGGTGAGATGCGTACTGCCCCATCGGTGACACAAAAACATTCACATGTGACGAAACCACCCACCTGGAAACTTCATCTTGCAACAAGTTCATCAAGCACCCTCGCCGTAAATGCCTTTAGCTGTTAACATGTGGTACTGAATTCATCCACTGATATTCGCAGGGTGGCCAAAAGAGCGGTTCTTTCGCTCCAGTCTCCCAAGTACTTGGTCATGTAGGATCATTCCGGTCAGGTCACCCTGTTCAAAAGATTCATGATTCGGTCTAAATAGAGCATCAAACGATCTCTGGTGAATGTGGGCATCGAGCCCACTACCTCTCGCATGCTAGTAGTGGATTTACAAATCAGTTTTTCAATGTACAAATGCTACACAAGATGGTTTGCATTCCAGGCAATAAAAAGAACGCAAAAAAACAAACAGAAATCGGTTAACTTTTCTTTGTCTTTTAAAAAAGGGCAACGACTCACCAGATTGTGCTTTTTTTTTTTTTTTTTGAAAATGCCCCCATTACGTTAGGTTAGGTTAGGTATTTATTTATTTCAGGCAATGACAAAAGCAAACAAAACAAAACAAATTTAAACAATAAGTAATATGTCATTTCAGCCTGAAAGGGAGTGGGAAGAAGAAAACTTATTTAATCCCACCCCTATTTATCATAATATATAAACATAACAAGTTCCTCTATTTCAAACTTCAAATTATATAAACAACAACTATATGCACTGTATGATTTAGAAAAATACAACAAAACATTGGATGAAACTAGTTAAATTACAAAATAATATATATATATATATATATTTTCATTATGGTGTTACCACAGGTAACAGATGACTGTTTAAACAGTCATGCCAGCATTAATAATAAACATATACCAACAATGGTAATGGAAACAATAAACACTGATACAACTAACAGATTTACCTTCAAGACCCTCTATTTGAATATTGTGAGTAAACCAGATGTCCATACTAGCTTAAATTGATGAATACTTTGACATTGCTTGTGGTGTGTATCCAGACTGTTCCAAAGTTTAACCCCACGTACAGACAAACAAAAGCTTTTGAGCGTGGTTCGAACTTGAGGTAGTATTAAAAACTCCAAATCCTCTCAGATCATGAGCAGCTGCTCGAACAGTAAAAAAAACGTTGTAGGTTAATTGGTAATGATTTGTTAAATGCCTTGAACAGAACTACCAGAGTGTTGTATTTCACAAGATCCATCAATTTAAGCAACTTTGACTGAATAAATAAGTTATGAGTATGATCCCGAAATCCAACCTTGTGAATGATCCGTACTGCTCGTTTCTGTAATATGCACAATGGATTTATTGTGTTCTGATAAGTATTCCCCCACACTTCAATGCAGTATGTAAAGTATGGAAGTACCAAAGTGCAATATAAGGTACGGAGAGCATTCTCATCTAGGTATGGTTTTACTTTGTTCATTATTGAGAGACTTTTGTAGATCTTAGTTTTTATATGTCTGACGTGAGGTTTCCATGACAATTTGTTATCAATAATAACACCCAAAATTTGATCTCATTTACCCTTTCAATCGGGAAACCTTCAATAGTTATTTGCAGTTCTGAATCCATTTTTAGACGACTAAACATAATTACTTTAGTTTTATTAATATTTAAAGATAAGTAAATGGGAAAATCCAGATTTCCGGCATCCGGATCATTCTCAATATTTAATGAGAACAAACAGACAGACAAACAAATAAATGCTGTCAAAAACATAAAGGTAAAAATGGATTAAACCTCCACAATCCATTCCAGATGATATGACCACTGTGTGTGTGTGTGTGTGTATAAAAAAGTGGAGATCTAACAGTTCTTAATTTAAACTCAGAAGTTAAAATATTTTTTATAATATAAATATGCAGGTAGTGGTTTCTTAAAGTGACTTGGTGTCCCATTGTGTTTCCTGTTGTTTCTGATACAAACCTAGCAGTGAAGTTATGTTACAGATGCCAGTATTTTAAAATAAATATATTTTATTACTTTGCCAGGACAGCTCATGGTAAAGAGAAACCAAATATGACCATAAAAGCATTGTTAATTAACAAACAACTACAGCACAATATAAAAAACAAGTAAGGAGAGTCGACACAGATCAAAGGTCAAACCTAAGAGCAGCTCCTGCAGACACCGTGCAGCAGCTCCAACAAGCCCCTTCCCTTTCCTCACGCCCAGTAAGATGAACCCATCTTGTTAACACAACCATACAACACTGCAGACGACCGCTAACGGGTTCCTCTGACACAGATGGAAAAAAAGACGAGTGTGGACAGTTTCTCTACCAAGAACGCCTCGAGGACAGGCAGCAACAGAGCTCGGCTCAGTCAGTCGCGCTCCAAAGGTGTTTTAGCTCGGGTTGCAGCAAGATGTGGAGCTGATATTGAGTTCTGTGTTTTGTTGCATGGCAAGTTATCTGGTAAACTAATGCTGGTCCGAGCAGCCTTCTGATCATCATTCTGAGTCACAGATAAGTGAAATGATCAGGCCAAATGGGAGAAAAAAGTATGAGATAATTAATAAAAATGTCTTATTGGGTGTGTGATGGCATAACAAGGACAGGAAGATGGATTAATGGAATAATGGTTACCTCCATTTAATTTGCTGGTATTCCCTAAACAGATCAAGGGATCGGTCGGACAGATTGTGCAGATTGTAAAGGTTTTAAAGCTCAACTGAGACTTTAGGATTTGTGTTTCTGGGTAATGCAATAAAATTAACTAGAAAAACTCTGAGGAATAAGAACAGATTATTATTCTCCTTATCCAAACTAGGCATCAATAGTAAATGTTGTTTTTTCTGTCTCAATGGAATTTCTTTCTAGACAATCCGGTTCATTTTATGCAATTCACAGATTTCACCTCAGCAATTACTTTATAACTTTAACTTGTATGTATTTGAATTATATTACAATGATGACACTCTCTCAACCCCAGTGCAATTTTACCTAATCTAATAACGCATTTTATTTGGTTGTCTGTAATAAAAATACATCAAATAAATAAACACATAAAATATTGACATGTCTAGCTCTCAAATATTCAGGGGACATATTTGACATTTCTGGCTCCAGTAAAAAGGTTGATATCGAACCTTTTTATAATATGATATGTGAGGATCTGTTGCCGGCTCAAAATATCAACTACTGTAATCAGGTTTTTCTGCTCCATATTGATCAAACCCTCGTTCATGAGCTGACCTGCTAACCAAACGGCTGTCAAGTGGTTGGCTTTGATTGATTGATGACGGCAGGTTGGCTTCTTGGCTGAGGAGAAGTGAAGCAGCTCTGTTGTTGGACATGGAGCCGAACATATCAGGTGTCTTGGTTGTCCGTTTCTCTCATTTGTTGAATTCTCTTTCTGAAAGTCCCAAATAATATAATATTAATCTGTGAGTGCAGAGCTCGGCCCGCTGACTCTCAGTCTTCTCTTCCTTGTGATACTTGAACACGAGTTGATGTTCCCAAGGACACGAAACAGAACATCTTTTCCACAGAGCTGCCAGTTGGAATGCAAATCGCACGCCATTTATATAACATCTCTGCAGTGAGCTAGATAGAAAAGCAACATTCAACAGAAATGAGCAAGAGTAATTCAGCGTTGTGTAGTTGTGTCCTAAAGGGACAGACAATAGTCCGTGTCAAGTGCCTGAAGGCTGCCCTGACGCGTCAGCGGTCAAGGGGGACATTCTTTAAGCTGCAAAGGTTTTCCAGCTTCATGAGACACCAAAATACCTCCTCTCATCTCCCCCCAGGAGAGCAAGAGAGAAAGAAGCAGTTCCCTATGATACATTGAGATTAAAGGAAATAATCCTGAAGAACGATGCCATTCAAATTCAAATGCACTCAAATTAAAAAACAACAAAGAAAAAACAAAAAAGAACAGCTCTGGTATCCCGTCTGTGTATTT
Organism: Brachionichthys hirsutus; assembly: GCF_040956055.1. NCBI lineage: Eukaryota > Metazoa > Chordata > Actinopteri > Lophiiformes > Brachionichthyidae > Brachionichthys > Brachionichthys hirsutus. Next base: position 11,516,635 of record NC_090909.1, read on the forward strand.
GTGAGTCGGGATGGAATGCAGATCGGCTTCGATCACATGCTGCAGCGACCCAAACACCTTTCGCTTTCCCATTTCAGATCAAATCCGTATGACTCATCAAGCCGCTGTAACAGTTACGTGTACGATTGAAGTTCAAGGACGACCTTAACAAGGCCAGGCAGTATACTTACTTATTTAGGTTTAAAAGGAGCTTTTTGTATTCAATAATCTGGACGTCATCAATAAACCTGTTGCTAAGGTTTATTGTGCTTCCTTTTGTTGTGCTCTAAGTGCGCAGCTTGATATCTGAACGAATGGGGCTGTTTTTCAGCTGGTCGGGGGCGTGGCGTGCTGACGGATCTGGATCCTAACAGGAGTTCATTTCTTGTAGTTCAGAACCAGGTGTGACTGCAACTTTCTGGGATAGCTCACATGACGTTGGAAAGTTGAGTTGCAGAGCTCAGCTGTCCCAACTTCACTTGACTGAACTTCGATTTCTTTTCAGTCAGGCTGGCATGTCATCTGGAATCTCTGTCAGCCCACTAAATGTAACTCACTCTGGATATGTGGACAGTGTCCCACTGTTTGCTGTACACAAACGTGTACTGACCTATACGGTACGGCCCATCAGTGAGTCCCACCCGTTCAAAGAAGACACTTCTGAAAGAAAAGCGGGTTGAGGAGCTCTGTTGATAAGGCCATAACAGAGCCCGGCTAATAGCACATGACGCTAACGTAGGCACACATGCATTAGGCTGATGCTCGGTCAGTTTAGGAAAAGCATTATACACAGTACTGTATGTAGGCCATGATCATACCGAAAGCTCATTTCCAATAGCTTCTGCTGGCTTAGTTCGCTAACACTAGCTCTTTTTTTTATTTTTTATTACTGGGTCTGAATTTCCCAGGTTCTTTAAAATTCTCCCTTTAAAATACCTTTTAAAATACCTTTTAAAGGGAGAAATCAAATTTTGGCTTGTGACACTTCAGCCTTGTAAAATACGAGATGATGTTCATAAAGTGCGACTCAGTTTAAGTTGAAGTATCGGGTAACAAGGAAAAAGGCGCACAAGCTTTCTATGAGATCACAGCCTGCTGCAAGAAAACCTCTGGCCTCGATCAGCAACCTCAGTCTCACAAGTCGCTTCGACAGAGAGGTGAACTGATTCAGCAGGAGACACGGACACCAAATGAGTAGATTCCATTGACCGCCTTGTTCTACGTTTGATCTCATGTGTTGAGTCTCAGCAGCTCTTGTTGAGACAGAGATATAAACAGACGAGTGTGTGTCAAAGGCTTCTGCTGCTGTGCTTCCCTCCGTTGAGGAAACAGCTGAACAGACTCGGCGGTTGATCTGGAGAGACTCATTCATGTAGGGACCCAGACAAAAGAGTGTTATAAGACGAAAACAAATTTAAATACAGGAACAGATGTCATATATTAGACTTCCATAATGTCTCTATGCAATAACATTCTAGACAATTTGAAGGACGTAGAATTAATCCAGCTCAAAATCTGGATGTATCGCCTCAAAGATAATATTCAAGACCACAAATTCATGGTAGAAACAGAGATCTCATCATACAATGGTCTGTGCAATGTCCATGTGCCGACAATACGAGATGGCGAGCAAGAAGAGCGAGAGAAGCTAATTTATTCATCAGACTCCTGGCATGCAGATCCGAATTTACACAGGAGATCCGAGGAGAATCATTTCTGGAGGTTTCCTGCTGCTGCCCTTTTCCAGAGCACCATGAAAAATCAGAGCTGGATTCAGAATTATACACGAAGAACTGATCCTTTGGGGCCTCCATGTTTACCTTCTTTTTGGGAGGACATTTTAGGGAAAGGGAGGGGGGAAAAGGGCAATGATACAAAGATTCTTGTAATACCAAGCAAAGGATTTGGGGTAGAGCGGTCATGGGGGGGGGGGGGTCATTCCCTTGCTTGTCTGTTCCTTGGTTGTGCAAACGCATGTCATAGAGTTTGCTCTTACGGCTCGTCAACAGACAACATGGCCATAGGCCCCTCGTTGGGCACGGAGTTCGGGGAATCCACGGCAGTGACGTCCTTCTTGGGGATGTCCTTAGTGCTGGGACTCACCCCCGCCTCATTCGAAGTGCTACTGTTAACCTTACTGCTGCTCTGGCCATCTTGGCCTTCTGAATTCTCCAGCATTTCTTGAATGAGAGGCGGCATAGAACCTGGGATCTCCATCTTCAGAGAAATGACCCGTTCGGCTCCTGCAAGACCACGAAGAGGGCAAAAATAAGGGTTAAAATTAGAAAGTCTTGATGTATCTTATATAAATCAGTTTCAAGTACCGTAATTGCTGAACTATTATGCGCACCTGTGAAAAAGCCGCACCCACTGAATTAAAAAATATATATATTTTGTACTAAAATAAGCCGCACATATTCGTAAGCCACAAGTGCAATCAGATCCGTAACTTCGGGATAAGGATTGGCTCTAAGGGCTGGGTCGGTCGGGCTGGGGTGCGAAGCGGGGCTGGGCTCGAGCCGCGGCTGGGGGAGCAGTCGCCCTCCCCTCTCCGCCCGTCGGAGGCTGCGCGGCGCGCGCGCCCGCCTGGCGGGGTGTCCCCGTCCCCCTTGCCCCCGTGCCCCTCATCCTCCGTCCGCGGGAGCGTGGTGCGGCAGGGGTGGGGACGCCCGGGAGGTCGAGGGGGTGGGTTCCTTCCCCGCTACGCGGCGCGTCCGACGCCGCGTAGCGGATGGCGGACAGGCGGCGGGGACCGGGTACGGCGGTCCGGCGGCGGCGACTCTGGACGAGCGCCGGGCGCTTCTCGCGGATCTCCCCAGCTACGCGCAAGCGGGGCTTTCCCTCCGGGCGGGCGGGCGTTAATTTTGTAACGAAAATAAATAGGCTTTAACGAAACACGGCTCGTAACGAAAGTGGGAAAATATACGTAAATTTGCCGCGTCGTTGCATAAACCGCAAGGTTCAAAATATTGGAAAAAAGTAGCGGCTTGTACACCGGGAATTACGGTATTGATTCATCTGAATGGCAACTGAGAAGACTTTTCCCTATTGCAAATACATCCACAGATTACCCAGTAAAGAATGTGCATCAAAATAAATGTGCATTTACAGTAATAGGGTTGTACAGGTATTCACTATCTTCTTCCAGATTCCTGCTAAATATGGAGACAAATCTTATCTCTCTTATCAGAGCGACTCTAAAGCAACAAACTGAGAACACAGAATAAAATCATTCACATTGTCCGAGAGACTCGGATTCAATTCAAAAACCAAATGAAATTCAGAGCAGTGGAATAAACTTCAGAAAGCAGCACGCTGCAATGCTTTATTTAGAGGGTGCAGCTGCAGATTTGTCTGAATCAAATAATGTAATACTTGATTATATTTGGACAATGACACAAGTAATTGGACAATTAACTTAAAGGCCAATTCACGGACAAGTGTGGGCAATTACTCCGTTATGTAATTAGCAATTACCGTATTTTTCGGATTATAAGTCGCAGTTTTTTTCATAGTTTGGTCGGGGGTGCGACTTATAAATCGGAGCGACTTATATATGCTTTTTTTTATTACCGTACCCATATCCGCAGCAGGTCTCCAAGGTGAACAGCCTCTGGCATGTTAGATCAAGGTAGCTGTAAGGGAAGTCGGCAAATCAGATCCGTAACTTCGGGATAAGGATTGGCTCTAAGGGCTGGGTCGGTCGGGCTGGGGTGCGAAGCGGGGCCGGGCTCGAGCCGCGGCTGGGGGAGCAGTCGCCCCGTCGCCCTCCCCTCCCCGCCCACCGGAGGCCGCGCGGCGCGCGCGCCCGCCTGGCGGGGTTTCCCCGTCCCCTTGCCCCCGTGCCCCTCATCCTCCGTCCGCACGAGCGCGGTGCGGCGCCTTCGCCGGCGTCCGCCCGCGAGATGACATGTATGTTGTTTGGTGTTGGATTTTATCAAATAAATTTTCCCCAAAAATGCGACTTATCCTCCAGTGCGACCTATATATGTTTTTTTCTTCTTAATTATGCATTTTTTGGCTGGTGCGACCTACAATCCGGAGCGACGTATAATCCAAAAAATACGGTAAGCGTATAAAAGGCCTGGAATTGATCTGAGGAATTTGGAAGATTTTGCTGTGAAGACAACGTCCGGTCAAAAATACCTCCAGCAGTAAAAACAGGAAAAAGACCAACCACAAAATGACCAAAATATTAGGAGTGATAAAATGTAAGGGTTGGGACATCCTGAGAAAGACTGGGGGACGAAGATAATAGTGGTGGATGATTGCAGAATCAATACCTGATCTCTGCCCAAGTGAGCACCTGTTTCACCTGTTAAAGACTAAACTTCCTGCTGGAAAGTCAGGCATAAGAAGCAAGAAATAATCTGGCTGTGGGGTAGAAGAAGGTGGCTGATTGATGACCAGAGGCTGCTGCTGCAGGTGGAGTTGATAAGATGAAGAGGGAGCGGAGCTGCGTTCCATTCTAGTTTTTCATGGCAATCACTTTCTATAAACTGTCTGTCTGTCTTTCCTACCTTTAGCGCTAATGCTGCGCAGGTCTGTGATTTTCATCAGGGTTTTCGGGAACATGTGCGGCTTGCTGGGCCGGCGCTTCCTCACGTAAATCTTCAGAGCTTCCAGGAGTGGTTCCTGCAGCTGATCCACCTTGGAGGGCTCCTCCAAGTCCTGACGATCTAACACAAACACCCACAAATCGGATTTTACTGTCTTCAAAATGACAAATCCAAGTTTCAGCTTTATCTGATTCAGATGAGCTCTGGTGTGAAACCTGGTTTGATAAATAGGATTAAGATGCTATCTCCTCATAACAACTCATTTTCTGCAGAGGACGTTTTGCTGAAATGGGCAAATGAGATAATTTAGGAAGCCACTCGGCCAAATCCTTCCTTTGAGTGCTGAGCTCTGAAAACAAGTCTTAAAGAAGCAGACACATTTTCCAAAGCTATACATCTAATCAGAAAACACTTTTATGCACGCAGCAATTATTGAGATGCAACATCTCAAATTCACCATCTCAGAACACGATGGCCCTTTTACTAGATCGCTTCCTTTCACCTCGGAGTGCATTTATTATGGTTACGTCTTTTATTTGTCTTTTTATACATTATATATTACTCCACTAGCAATGTGAAAAACACCAGTGTCGATTTTATTTTCACGATATTATAATGTCTCTACCACTTGAGCCCAGCAGAATATGCAACTCTAATTAAAAGTAAAGGGTGCAGCATTCAGGAATGCTTTATTCCGACCTGTAGGTGTAATTTATTCATTTGAAAGCACTTTGGCAGCGCACTGAAATGTCATCGTCACTATTGTTGGAAGCATAATCCAACTGGTCATTTTTTTACACAGATCATCCAATCATCATGCCCTAGAGACGCTGATGGGTGGGACAAAGCCCAGCATTTATCCAATGACCGTCCAGTTTCGACGCCTGTGCTCCGTGGCGCTGTGGGGAGAAGTCGTGTCAGTTACTGGTGATAAGTAGCTAGTTCTGAACAAAAGGTGAAAGTATTATAACGCATATTTAGTTAATGAAATCTACACACAGCCGTACATATTTCGGTTTTTTCGGTAACTGAGCTTCCCCTGCAGAGCAGCTTGGAGTGCTCGCTCTACTTCCTCTACTGGAGACGCACCGCGTAGCGTCACTACGTACGTTTAGTCCTGCGTTTGCTCCGGTGAGCTTTCACACTGCTCATGAAACGCACCCACACACACACACACACGCACACACAGTAAGAACGCTTAGCGACTAATGAGGGCTCCGTCCTGATCTAGGAATAGGATCAGCTCCTGGATTTTATTTAAATGTCCTTTACTTTGTGTTCCGTGAAACCAGGTCACCAACACAAGGAGGAAACATTTTAAAAAAAGCACACTGTTTATTGTTATTAGTAAAATATGACAAGATTACTGTCAATGAAACATTTCTGCATGTCTTGAATTATGTGTGTAACCAAGTGGAAATCCAACAGTGTTATTATTTTAGTTGTGAGTTGTTTGTTCGTAGGATTCCGGCTTACTGGGTTTGGGTTACTGTTTTTGACTGTGGTCATGTGTGACTTTGATCATCTCTGAATGTGGTCTGATTGACTAGAACCCAAATGTGCTTTGTGTGCATTCACACATAGAGCTGATCACTTGAGATCAGCTACTAATAACAGCTGAAGGGAGCAGACATGTGCGAGTGTAACGATCGGAGCAAGTCAGAGTTGACGAGATAATTCGATCTTATTCTCGCTGCTTCGTTCTCTGCACATACAGTATTTCTAAATTATTTTATGACCTTGTCTCCTCCTCTTTCTTAATTCCCAGCATTCTCCCCATCTCACAAACCTCCAGAGATGAGACAAATGGCGCTCAGGAGGCCCGTTTCCGTGTCGTCCATCTCAATGGGCAGCAGTTGCTTGGCAAAAGTGAACACTAAGTCTGTGAGTGGGCCAAAGCCAGCATTGTGCATCTGTGTCCGGTTAAGGGTCAGTCCATCAGAAAAAGTCATGGTGTCGCGGTCAGGGGTGTACCTCGTGCAGATACGCAGGATCTGGCAGGGAGGACAGGAAGGCAAGGAGAGAAATAATCAGCAGGGATTCAATGGACAGGAGACAGAGTCCCTTTTAATTCACTTCAATTAAAATGAAAGACAGAATTCCAATAATTTACCCAAACAACAAGTAACTGAGGCATACTTGATAAAAATGTGCAAAAATGACAAATAACAAAAGTATAGGTCGTGAAGAATATTAACGGACCCACGTTTAATTCAGATCTACTCAAGAATGTAATATTTTTTGGTACGTGCTCCGTTTTCCATTTTATTTTACTTTATATAAACAGAATCAGCTTTAATTTTTGGCTTTATTCAGAGTAAATGAATCGAGTAATGATGCTTCATAGACCAGTTCTATAATGCCCTGCATGTAGTTGAGAAGTAATGGGGTGGCATTTCTTTTTGTGTGTCTTCATAAAGCTCAGGTCATCTAGCAGAGGACTGGGAGGTTGAAGGCTCTACGCCCGGGGTCTCAAACTCAAATTACCTGCGGGCCACAGGAGGTAAAGTCTGGGTGAGGTGAGGTATTCCACGTATTTTGTTTTGTTTTTCTCACGTATGATATCATTCACATGTATTATATAATAACAATAGTGGAATAATAGTAAGACTTCACGGGCTGGAGTAATGTAGCAGATGAAACCTAACAAAGTGTGTTCCTTTCAACATGAAATCGCACCAACACCCACCAGAATGTCCAGGCAAGCAGCTTTCAGCAGCGTGATCTGATCCGCGATGGTCAGCCCTGTGAAGCCAGGCACTCGTTTGGCAAATTCCACGATCTTGATAATGCACTTAGTGGCCAGCTCACTGAACTTGTCCCACAGGCCGAGGTCCAGCCTCACACGGTGGTCCGCACTCGAGTTCTGCAACACGAAATACACAAACAGACAGGAATATATTTGCCACTGCAGACTGCTGCTAATGACCTCCTCCGTGCATCCTCTTCATTCTTCTCTATGTGCCACACTTACATGGTGTCAAAAGGCTCCATGAGTCCTGAGCTCTCACAAACACTGACGGAACACTTGCTGTGAATATGCTGAGCTGAGCGAGGCAGCCAGGCCCTGCTAGGACAGTGATGGGGTGCGAAAACAGAGCTCTGACAGTGAGCACTGAGTAGTTTGAAGCCAACGGCGTCATTAAAACAGCTATACAGCCCATGTGCCTACTCAAGCACTGAAGGGGTGGGGAGATGGGATGAAGCTAGGGAGCAATGAAAACGTAGCGACAGATAGCATTGTGCAGAGAGAGGAAAGAAAAAGAGAAAATGGCAGATGAAGGGGAGGGAAGTATGTGAGAGCAGGCAGGCTTTGTAGGAGAGGGGAGGTGATCTGTAAGATAAGGTGAGATTGCTGCATCACTAATCGCTTTTGATGAAAGCTCAATGACTTATATTTTTTGTCTGAGGATAATTCCAAAGTATTGATTTTTGTTTCTATCTTATGGCCTTTGTTAACTGCCAAATCAGTTTTCATCTGGTGAAACCGGAAAAGGACATTTCCCCCCCCCACCTTTTTCCTAATCATAAAAATAACAGAATACTTTTCTATCAAATGTTCTGCCTTTCAATTTTTGCTTTTTCCTTTGTAAAATGCCTGAACTTGCACCGCTTGTCTTTGTTACATGGTTTACAGTAAAGTCAACTTGACGACCAATCCGCTGAACTCCTTCGGAGGATTTGTCATAAGTCTCTGACACTTTGTCACTAGGTGGTCTCAGGCCTTTCCATTGGTTACTGCTTCCGCCCTTTACACTACTGGCTTCAACTGCCAAGATAAATTATTAAGATTGATTGATTGATTGATTGATTTCCACACCATAACATGCTTTTAGACACCATCCGATGTTATTTAAAGGGGACATATTATGAAAAAGTTACTTTTCCCCTGTTTCTACAATAATATTTTGGTGGTTTTGGGTCCAAACCAAACAAACCAAAAACTGCTAAATTCAACCATCCAGTCAATCCTGCAGAGTTCTAGAGTAGGTGGTGTAAACACAGATGTTTGCACCACCTACCAGCTTCAGGGTGGATCAAGTTTATTTTTGGTGGTATTGTTCCGGTGAGAATTGGCAAAAATATTTTAGTGTGTGCTGAAGACTTTGAGCCTGACTGCTTTAAGAACCCCGGCCAATATAACGCTGGACTAGTTGAGAAACTTTCTCTCTAACAAGGAGCACTCCGATTTTATTATGTTCGCATAATGATAATAAAGTATCTTGAATCTTGAATCTTGAATCTACCAACTGTCCGGGACAGAAGTGGAGACGAGGCAGCCAATGTGAGTATTTTAACCCTTTACCTCAGGATGGTGAGGGCGCACCCGGCTGCCATTATGGGCGTAGCAAGCGCGCCACCTGCTGGTCAAAGTGGTTGGTTACCGGTAATGGTGGTGCATTATTACCGTAACACCGGGCAGACGACAATAGTGCCGGCGCTACGACCACGGATAAAGGGCTAACCTCTGACCTGACCCGTAAGCATGTGGTCTTGTTAATTGCTGGGTCTCTTCGAGGACCACAGTGCCACAGAGGTTAGCAGGGCAGAGGTCAGATAAAATGTAGTGAATAGAGTCGGGCTAATGCTTCACTAAATCTCAGCCTAAATTGATTCCTACACGACCTTGGTCACCGGGTAAACTCCCCGGATTAGATCAGTTAACCTTATTGAAACGGAGGGCTGAGCAAGTGGCCGGGGAGAGGGAAGTCTGGGCTTCTCTGCTTCGGCTGCTGCCCCCGCCACCCGGCCCCGGATAAGCGGTTTGGAGATGGATGGATGGATTGAAACGGAGGGCTGATATCTGAGTTGAGCCGCTGTGCTCCTGAGTAGAGTAGCGGTTAAGGCTCCTCGCAGGTATAAATAGACTGGGGTATAGCCTATCATGGTAAACAGTGGTAGCGTGTTTAGCAAATAAGGCTTTCGGCTCAGCTTCCTCGTCACCATGACGGTGAAGAGAGCGCAGGTGCACGGACGCACGCACGCATGTGCATCTTGAGCAAGTTCCCCCAGCTTGGCGTCAAGCCGAGAGGGATTTCTTTCAGGAGGTGATTACAGAACTACGCAAACTACGAAGGATGGATGGATGGTTTATTTTGCTGTTTTTAGGTTGATAAGGAACCAAAATCACCAGAATAGTGTAGAAACATGGGAAAAGTGAGTTTTTCATAATATGGGACCTTTAACTACAGAGAAATGAATGATATGGAAACATTTAAGAGCTGGTGGTGTGCAAAAGATGTTATATGTTCTGTGATCAATGATAAGCTTGCGTTTTGTTGTTGGTTGGTTTAGTTTATTTGATTAGTTCTATTTTTCATTTATTTTCCTCCGTTATTATCACCATTACTAATTATTATCCATCATCACGTAAATTGTGATTTGTTTGTTAAAGAAAATCAAATCAAATCTTTCTTTCTTTTTACAGTATTTTTTCCAACAAAGCCTCTTTGAGTGAACACTAAACAGAAAGTTTCAAATCACATTAAATCGCCAGGAGGGAAAGGAAATATGAGAGAAAGAAAAGGCCATCACAGCAGAAGATATTGTGATGGACAGATTCAAAGAGAACGAGGAGCAGTTGGAGAATTGTTTGGGTGCAGCGAGGGGAAAGCTGCAGAGTGCAGGCTGATGGTGGCGATGCAGCATCTGATGATCATTTGTTTGTTTTACTGATAGTTCACATGTAATAGCCCATCTGTTCTATCACACACGCACACGCACACGCACACACACGCACACACACACACACACATTGAGGAGAGGCTTTTACAAAATTCACTGTGCATACCTTAAAAGACAAGACAAGACAGGACCAACTTAGTTTTGGCCTTCAAAACCTGAACATCTTTACCAGACTTTACCATCTTCACAAGATAATCATAGAACAAAACATTATTTTGTCTGCATTCTAATAATAAAGTCAATAGAACAAGCACAATGCTGAAGCTTTGGCCCTCAGTGGTTTCTTGGTGATAACAGCTGAAATTCCCTGCATACACCTGTACAAAGGAAAATTCATCAGATACTCAAGTCAACAATCTAGCTTTCACAACAGGTTTTTATTCCGGAATCACACCCTTAAAGCAATTCTGTTTCTGTTCAAAGAAGAAATGGGTCTGCTTGTAAATGTACAAAATATGGGCTTACTATTTTCCATTGATCATTGTTGCGGTTCTATTTTTGATCCACTTTTAACTAGATTGTTCACAGACACATGAAATCCATTTGAATTTACACAATCACATCCATACCCAAATGTACCCAAATTTACATTTAGTCAAAATCTATCCCTGCACAAAAATGTATTTAAAAAAAATGAAATTGGAAACTTTATTGAGATAGATTTGAGACAAATATTGAAATGTGGGTGTATATTAAATACATTCCTCCAACTTGTTTATAAAAATGCTGCTTCTGTATGAAGCTAATCTCAAAGGATTGCTACAGAAGAGAATGACAATTCATTTTTCTGTCAGAGAGACAGATGTTCAGATGGACATCCAGATTTAAACTTCCAACATTATACTCTTAAGAAGAATTTTATATATGTCCCTGAAGTCCCAAAATATGCCTTTGAAATTTTTGCCCCAAAAAACCATTCCGATCATATATTATTGAATGCCTTTATGCCTGCCTCAGGCCATAGAACACCTGTGTTTTCCGGTGGCTTCACATACAAATGAGGTTAGGCTATCCAACCCCCTTTTCCACAAGTGGATGTGGCTGGAAGGAACTCGTTTAACATAGCATTTGAAACAAATGAAGGCTATCAGCAAGAGGAGCTCTTATTGAAGAAGACCAAATAGTAACACCAAGTTATGCTACCATTGTCACTCAACTAGAAACAAAGATTGGAGATCTGACACTGCAGTTTGTTCAGCAAGCATTAATGAATGAAGAGCAAAAGCGAGTGAATGCTGGTGATAACCACAGTGGGGCTATGTCAGGCGGTTCATCAGTCCTGTCATCACAGCTTCGGGGAAATGTGCAGGATAACACCAGTTCAGTGGGAGCAGAAAAACCAGCCAGATGGTGGCGACATAAAGCTAAAAAGAAAATCCACAAGGCAAAAAGCTGGATGTGTGAAGATTCGTCTGAAAGCGTCTTTGTTACCAAAGAGTGGCACCAGTGGTGGTTGAAGTACTTAATTTCATTACTTGAGTAAAAGTACAGCTACTACTAGTGAAATACTACTCCAATAAAAGTAAAAGTTGCCAAATCAAAAATTTACTTAAGTAAAAGTAAAGAAGTATTTGCTGTAGAAAGTCCTTAAGTACTGTGAATCATAATTTTGCAGCTTAAAATAAATAAATAAATAAATAGATAAGTGAGAAACGCAGAACGCAGCAGCTGTGCTGCCTTCCCGGTGTCACCTGGAGGGACACGCCGCCTGCACTCGCAGTGTGGATAAAGGCGAATGGCGATGCGGCGCTCCGGAAAATTATCCATTAAAAATGTCGGCAAACTCCTGAAACATTAAGGGACGTTTTTTAGCAGACACAAAAACTTTTTTGGCAATTTTTGCCGGAACATTACCAGAAAAAGTAAAACGCCCGGAGCGCTCAACCATTTAGCGCCAACATCAGGAAGTTCCGTGCATCAAACATTTATGCTCAGAACACTCGTATGTCGAGGTATTACTGGATTGTGTTACCATCTGAGAGAGAGAGAGATAAACAGCAGAAAAAGATCTTTAAATGTGATTTGGAGAGGCACATTATAGGCGTGCTTAAATCACAGGGAACGAGCTGTAGTCCACACAACAGTAATATGGACTCACATTCCACTGATTGACGTCTGATTTGATGGGAAGGAGAGAGTGCAGAGTGTGTGAGACAGAAAGAGAGAATGTGTTTACACATGTTAGCGGGTGGCGATGGCTGATATTAAAGCAACTTATCATGCTCTTCCCTCTGGGTGGGAAATAGTGGGAGGTGTGGGGGGGGGGGGAGATAATTTGCAGAAATGATGTTTTTAAAACTCTCCCTTGTAATATCAATCACGTACACAAGTCTCATAATTCAATAGATCCTAACAAGGACGTTTTTGGGGAATCCTAATTTAATTTGGGAACGTTTATCGAATCAAATTAAACAAGTTGCACCATTAGAAAAGAGCGTGCACTCTACTCTAGAAATTGCGCTCTAGAAATTTCTGGTGAAGGAAGAGAAAGACTGTCAAAGCAGCCAGCATCGATGATGAATAGCACAAAACATAATGTGGCTAATATCTTCAGATTGACTAGTGTGCTGTAGGGCAGGAGCAGCCTTCGCCTGCAGCCAGCGGATACCGCCAAGCGCTAATGTTTTACGTTGTCGATGAAACTGCCCGTCTCGTTTTCAATCACCATCACTGTCAATGAAGCGTTATTCATTGTCTACCTCAGTCCCCTCATTCGGGAAGCTATCTCTGCTAACCCAACAATGAACTCCTAAATCACTGCAGACTAGGATTTAAATATTTCACCACATAATTGCAGTTTTAACCAAATCTGGATGCGCTGAAGGTCCTTCTCTGTTTCTGACGAGGAGAGCTCAAGAGGCACGTCAGGATTCAATCGCCGGTAATAATGAGGAACTTCTCACAGTCTGTGAGCAAGTATCCTTAACACTGATCCGGATTAAGGCTTTACCAAGGCCCAAATGCCACTCCAACAACAAACAAGAGCAACACTGGCTTATATCGCAAGCAGGGAGCAAGAGTTTTTCTATTCTTTCCTGCACTGTGGATTTTACCTCAATGCAGATTGTTTATTTCAGCACTAAACAGGGAGCGTATGATGGGAGAGGGAGGAGTACAGAGGTGCTACAATGATTAGGAGTTTTGGCTTCCAAATGGAAGGGGGAGTTATGGAGATGGAAGCTGACTGCTCACTGAAACGACCGCCACAGAGGACATGTCAATGCGCTGGCTCTCAGGAGGATAAACCAGAAAACAAACACAATGTGCTCCATTTTAGCATCCCTCATCATCAAGACATTCACCACCGCCTCAAACATGACATTACTGTACAAACAGCCACGTGTATTTGTGATAGTATAATAATATTTTACCTGATTGACAGGTATCACAAGCTTTCCAAACCACGTCACACTCTCCTGCTGTCAAATAATCCCCACAGAAGACTGTTCGCAAAGCACCAGTGTCAGTCACAGCTCTCTCCCACCCATCCATCCATCCACCCATCCATTCATCCATCCACCCATCCATCCATCCATCCATTCATCCATCCACCCATCCATCCACCCATCCATCCACCCATCCATCCACCCACCCATCCATCCATCCATCCATCCATCCATTCACCCATCCATCCATCCATTCATCCATCCACCCATCCATCCATCCATCCATTCACCCATCCATCCATCCATTCATCCATCCACCCATCCATCCATCCATCCACCCACCCATCCATCCATCCATCCATCCATCCATCCATCCATCCATCCACCCATCCACCCATCCACCCATCCATCCATCCACCCATCCATCCGCTTTGCGGTTCACTGGAGTTGCTGGCGCCTATCCCAGCCTGCTATGGGCGAGAGACAGCTCTCTCCCGCTGTCTATAATCTAAATATAAGTAAGCTTAAAAACAAGCACTTTAAAAGCTGCCGCTGCCTGTACAATGCTGCCACGCCTGTGTGCCAATCAAAGTGCAGCATTCTCTGCTAGCTATCCAGCTATCAGCAGTCCTGCAGCTCCATCCGTTCATCCGTCATAAAACTCAAGGACTTGCAGCATGACGCCCCCGCTCTGGAGGATTCGGCGTCATTTGTGTGACCTACAGCTTTTGCACGGAGTCATGACAAGTGCAGAACCGTCCCTTAGGCGTAAGAGAAGCTCGCTGTCACTCAGTTGAGGCAACTGTCCTTCAAAGGATCCGCTGCTTTGAGGCTGGACAAGCAAAGGCCTGACGTTGTCAAACTAACAGAATTCCCCTTCGAGGTCTTGAATGGAATAGCAGCCCCCCCCCCCCCATGCTATCTGGCCCTTCATGGTGCATTTGAGGGAAGTTCATGTACAACAGTGGTCCCCAACCACCGGGCTGCGGCCCGGTACCGGTCCGTGAGGCATTTGTTACCGGGCCGTACGGAAAGAATAACTAATGTTTACAATTTCCGTTGTATTGATTATTAGCGTCTAAAAGGTGTTTTATTTAGAAAAATGACAGGATTTTCTCCAACGTAACATTCACCGGTGAATTTTCTTGGATACGTGATACGTTACTAAAAACAGACGTGTACTAGCGAAAATTAAATGAAAAAACAAACATCTTTGGAGAGCTTTTTTGCTAATGGGAAAGTCCAACTGAGGAGGAAGGAGAGGAGGAGGAAGAGGAGGCGACGACCTCCAAGAAAAGAGTCAGACTTAAAACACGGTTTATCAACAGCTGATTCGCTTCGTTAACGAGCAATGAAGGGGTCAAAACGTCTTCGGCACACAGAGACCAAGAACCCTGAAGTAAAAGACAAGAATGTGGAATTTATGAAACAAACATGACCATGAAGGACAGAAACAATGATTGAGACCACAACTAATGGTGAGTAGATATTGGTGTAATAATTGTTATTATGCAATAGTTATTGCAAGTGCATAATATAATGTTTATTGGAAAGATTATATTCCTCTTGTTTTATTTAATTACACATCACCGGCATGAAACCGGTCCGTGGCAGGAAGAAGGTTGGAGACCGCTGATGTACAGCACAGAACTCTCAATGTTAATGATGAGAGTGGGGGGGGGGATAAAGCCCCCCAAACCATACCAACCATTATTGATAACTGGCTTAGCACTGTCGCACACCAACGTGTGAATCTGAACACGACTCTCGGACATGTTTTCATTTACGGTACTTTAGCAAATGAGGAGGCATGTTTGTTTGTTTGTTGCATTTATTTCACAGACAAGTCGAGAACTGTACGCTGATATTTGCCTCAACCAGACTGATGACCAGACTGCCTGCCTGACAAGTTTCCCTGACGAGTGTTTGATCAGCTGAATTATCTTTTTCTTTTACTTTCTCCTCTCGCTGTAGCAATATATAAAATAACGCAGGTAAACAAACTCTGCTACTATCTCACATCAATCTCAGCTGGAAGTCATGATTGAGGTAACTCTACCATGCTATTATGATGCATGATTTTTTTTATTGTATTTCCATCACAGTTAATGTCCAATCAATAGCTGCTGACAGAGTGATACTGCTGGCAAAGATTTGCCCCAACACTTGGTCGTGTACAAAGCTCTAAAGCTGCCTTGCAGGGGATTTAGAGTACAGTACAAGAGATTATCGTTATGAGCTCTGCACTAACAACCAGTTTGAGGACCAGATCGAACAGGCGTACGGTGCTATTGACCAAACAGGGTCTTTGAGTCAATACAATTTCATGATGCCGTTGGCTGTACAGATGTGCAGAAAGCATGTTTGTTCAGGTACACAAGACAGTGAGCTCACCGTGGTGTATTTGCCAAGCTGGCAGAGGGAGGGAAAGGTCTCTTGATGTGCCTTGCGAATCTTTTCAATGATGGTCTCCAGCTCTGTTGTGAGCTCATAGCTCTCTTCCAGTTCTGGTTTTGGACTGTCCTTCTTCTTCTTATTACGATCATTTCGAACAGCTAAAGAACCAAAGAAAAGTAAAAGCAAAATACAATTCATTTTCAATTCAATTCAATTCATTTTTATTTATATAACACCAGCGGATAAGATAATATGATCTCAAGGCACTTCACGGGTGTTGCAGGGAAAGATAGAACCCAACTTGAACCACAAGAGCAAGAACTTTGGAGACGGAGGAAAAGAAATACTTCAGGCATAGTGGGGGGCAACTATCTTGACCTGTTGGGTTGAGAGAGAGATAGAGAGAGAGAGCGAGAGAGACAGAGACAGAGAGAGAGAACAGGAGCAGACAGAAACATAATGAACCTACAATACAATAGATAAGATGATAGATAGATAGATAGATAGATAGATAGATAGGTAGAGGGTGATAGATACCTTACTAATCCTCAGGGAAATTCTGTAATTATATTATTATTCTTAATTCTATAATTCTTAATACTATCCATCTATTTAGTTGTAGATGAGACGATTTCCACTTTCCGCTTTGCGGGCCACGGGAGTTGCTGGAGCCTATAGTATATCTAAATTCTATAAATGCTAATGCTAGCATTGATGGTAATCATTGGATATTCACAGGTCCGGGTTGTGTAGCAACCAATACAATTGAAGAAAAAATAGAATTTCACTACAAGCAAGCATTTTTCTTTTTCCTTTTACGAAACATTGCAAACTGAGGGCAGGAAGTTTGTCGTCTCTGCTCTACCAGTTGAATCAGTGTCTATCAACATGGTGTATCACCTAGTGATGATGATGATGAATATATTTATTAGATAGAATGTTAGAGTACAAGTACAGTCACACAGTAGCATGTATTACAGTACAAATAAAGTCAAACATCCTGTCTAAGAGGAGCATTTCTAAAAAGCCCTTGCGGTCTTGTTTCCGTTGAAAGTCCTTGGTACATACTGTGTGTAAGAGTGTAAGTCCATTTAAGAAATGGACCTATTTAAAGAGTCACATCCTCTGTTCTGTTCACAGTAAAGCCCTTCCCTTTCAGGCAGATGTATGCGACTGTGCAACGCTCATTAGAATCTACATCTCAGCCTGCCATGGAGGCACAAACAAAGGTCCAATGGAGCTCTTGCTCACCTATGATATCCTGGGCAGATGTGTTAGGTCATACGAAAGGATCAAAACACACAAGAAACCTGGCCCTGATGGCGTCCCCAGCCGGCCTCTTATTAAGGTGTGTACAGATCAGCTGGAAGATGTCTTGACAGACATTTTGAACATGTCACTGCTGCAGTCTGTCGTCACTACATGCTTCAAGGAGGTGATGTTTCTTATCTACATGCAAACGTACAGCAACAGAAATATATATATATCACAAACTAAGAACAGAAACGTCTGTGTCACGCCTCTACTCAGCGTCTTCATCAGGCACTGTGAGAGTGTTTCTGAAGTGCTCTCCAGAGACCAGGGGATGAAGGGTCACTGAAGGAAGTTCAGATACTCTCCCCAATGATTCTCATCATCACTCACATCCACTTACACCCCACTCATTTCACTTTCCTTTTGTCATACTTCAAATACGTCATTCTTAAAGTAATCAATGACTGCATGAGCGATGCTCCACCCTGTGTCTCAGTGCTGCTCTTTATTGCTTTTTTTTCCCCACAGCTGCCTCGACCGCAACAAGAGACGTGGACTAGAGAAGCCACCGGCCAGCCATCTGTGTACTGCCAAGCTCCGCAGCGTCTCTTTGAGCAAACAGATGCACTGGTAAATAAACACCATCTATCTGGAGGCTGGGCTGTTTTCCACAGCACTTAACATGGCAGCTCCCTAATACTCACCAGGTGGGTGTCAAGGAACAATAAAAAATACATAATCATAGACTCAGATTTAAATATCAGAGAAACTACACCTGTGACATTGAAATACCTGGCTGAAAACAATTTCACATCAGACCAGTAATCTGCACAAAGTTGTGAAACCTGCAAAATGTATCAATAAAAGATTCAAACGCAGACTCACAAACTCTTGTTCTCCTCCTTACTTTGCTCAACAAAGATTTTACATGTATTCAGTTAAGGCAGTGTGATCATACCTAGCATCTCATATTCTGGTCTGTTGTTGTTGAGACAACTCTTGCTGAGGTTGCTGATATGGATGATGAAATTCACAATAAAATAAGGTTTTGACACACAAAATAAGTGCTTTTGTGTGTCAAAACCTTTTAGATTTGTAGTGGGTATTTGTCAGGTCAACAAATATAAGACGTAGAGTAACATTCACGATTATGTCTATGGCAGTAGGGACAATAAAGGCTGACATGGTTTCTACACATGGCTAAACCCCCCACAGGGCAAATTGATGGGAAAAGGCTTCAAAATAGGATTCAGGGCAGATGGCATTCTCTTTCAGTTGTCTTGCAACCCAATGGTCGTGGGTTTGAGGCTGCACTGTTCTGTTTCATCATATTTTGTCTGTGGGACACTATATTCCTTGTTGGTAAAAAATAATGTCCAGTTGGCATGGGCATTCTCAAGATGATGTTCAGAGCAGAAGTATGAAAACCACATTTCCTTTATCCAGGAATAAGTACGGTAGAAAAAAATGGAAAATGGCCTTTTCCCATCAATTTGCCCTGTGGGGGGTTTAGCCAGAAGACATTAGGGCATCATCATTTCCATGACTCCTCTGCTGAGGTGTTAAATGCCATAAGAGAAAGGAATTGTCCCCCATGAGGCATGAATTGGACTTGAGGTATAAATGCTGATGCAATCAAAGGATGCCAACAACCTGTGAAATACATATAAATCCTGGGGATGACAATGGAGCAGAGGGAATTTGAGGTCACTGAGCACAGTCACTAAGATTTACAGTTAGATAATCCTGACTCCTACAGACAACATGTATAAGATGGAGTGATAGTCAGATCAACTATAACAATTATTCTACCGCTAGTTCTTTAATACTGGGAATTAATAGAATCATTAATATTATTGGGCTGCATTGCTTTGAATGTACCAATGAACCTGTAATTGTCTCAGTAGAGGACCAAGAAAAAGTAAGGAAATTAGTTCTCATTCAAGTGAATGGATTATAGCTATGGAGATGAAAAGGTCAACAAACAGCAGTTCTAAGCACCAGATCCTGTCCAAAGCTACTGCTTTTATCAAGTTAAAGGTGATCCTATGGTTTCAGTCTCTGTGTAAACCCCAAAGAAAGAGTGCATCTCACAGCCAGAGGTGGACAGAAGTGATCTTTTTGTGAAATCCTGGAAACAATAGACAGACTGTGAACACATTCCTGAGCTGACTCTACAGTTATCACTGTGTTGAAATGTGAAGTAAAGCACCGTATGAAAATCTATAGAAGAGGGTGCTGTTCTACACTGAACAAAAATATAAATGCAACACCTTTTCACGAGTTGAAATCAAAGATCTAAGACTTCTTCTGTGTACACAAAAGGTATATTTCTCTCAAATTCTCCTCACAAACTTGTTTGGATCTGTGTTAGTGAGCACTTCTCCTTTGCCGAGATAATCCATCCACCTGACAGGTGTGCCATCTCAAGATGCTGATTAGACAGCAGGATTATTGCACAGGTGTGCCTTAGGCTGGTCACAATAAAAGGCCACTCTAACATGTGCAGTTTCATCACACAGCACAAAGCCACAGATGGTGCAAGTTTTGAGGGAGTGTGCAATTGGCATGCTGACTGCAGGAATGTCCACCAGAGCTGTTGCCCGTGAATTGAATGTTCATTTCCCTCCAATAAGCCGTTTCCAAATTTGTTTCAGAGAATTGGCAGTACATCCAACCGGCCTCACAACCGCAGACCACCTGTAACCACGCCAGCCCAGGACCTCCACATCCGGCATCTTCCCATGCAAGGTCATCTGAGACCAGCCTCCCGGACAGGTGATGCAACAATTGGTCTACGTAACCAAATAATTTCTGCACAAACTGTCAGAAACCGTCTCAGAGAAGCTCACTGCATGCTCGTTGTCCTCACCAGGGCCTTGACCTGACTGCAGTTCATCAAGGAGAGACTTCTGTTCCTCTACTGTCGAAACAGTCCTGCCTGCTGGCACAAGATGGGATCCAGTCTCTGCCGTTCTTCCACGGATCGGACCGTGAGCTGATGTGGATGAGCTCACGGGACAGTCCCGACAGATCTGTACCAACACCTGGTCCACCAAAGCCTTGAAAAGCACTTTTAGATCCATGGTCAATTGATCAAGAACTGTGAAAGCCGCCGTCTTGGAGACGCTCCGGTACGCCAGGGCAACTCCCAGCCCAATTTGCAAATGCCCCAATAAGCCAAATAGCCTAATATCCATGTTCTCCACAGACTGGACCACAAGACAGACAACCCTCCACTTGTTCCCAGGCTGGGTGGAGTGTGTCGCAAAGGTCCTTTCTGGGTAGGCTGGCCCCCGGGATTGCCGTGCTTCGATGAAAACATCTTGATATGCCACACGGATGGATTATCTCGGCAAAGGAGAAGTGCTCACTAACAGAGATTTAAACAAGTTTGTGAAGACGATTTGAGAGAAATAGCGCTTTTGTGTACAAGGAAAAAGCTTTGAGCTTTGATTTCAACTCATGGAAAATTGGAGCAAAAAACAAGTGTTGCATTTATATTTTTGTTGAGTGTATGTCATGGCATGCATAGAAAATGCATTTGAAGTGGGACATAATACCAAGATCTGATTATAAATAGGAATATCAAAGACACATGTGATGATCATATCATCCAATTTCTGAATTACAGTAATCCATCGATATAATGCGGTTCATCTTCCGCAACTTCGCTGCTTCGCGGAGTTTTAATGCAATTTTTCAGGTTTTTGTTTTTGCACTTGAACGCGCCTTGTAGCGGCGCAAGGACAAAGGGGCGCGGTCGGAGGAACTGTGAAATACGCGTGAGTCGCTATTAATCATTTCTCATTTGTTCATCCTCGTAGGTTGATCATTAAAATTGAATTCGTTATTTCTAAAAGCTATCAAGTTTATTTGTTAAGCGTTTGTTTTTATATTCTGTGTAAAAAGAGGCTTTTATTTTGTAGGAGCATAAACGTCGTGTCCCTTTTGGGTTTTGTTTCTTCCTGTTGATACATGTAGCCGCTGCCGTTCCGCTGTGCTAAGCTATCCAATAAAGCAGCATGAGAGGCTAAAGACAGCACGAGTAGAATATTTGTTCTTCTGCACTCCAAGCGGCTCTTTCCTCGACCTGCACGCCTTAACATTATTAACAGGAAAACGTTTACTGTACGTACTATATATTTATATTCATCAAACAAGTGTTTAGTTCTGAAAAGGTTCTGATCTTTGGTTTCATTCTATAATACTGAAACAATCTATTTAGATTAATGCCTGACTGTTAAACGTGTATAAAGTGTGTGGTGAGGGGTTTTACAGCCTTAAAACATTTATGTACATGTATAATAATAAAAAAAAATAAAGATTACTACACTGCGGATTTCACTTATTGCGGGTTATTTTTAGAACGTAACCCCCGCGGAAAATGAGGGACTACTGTATTCTATTTTTTATGTGCCAATATAGGAGTTCTATTTGTAGCCATTGTATATGTGCATACAAAACAGGCATAAGTTCAAATGGAACACATGTTAAGCAGTGCTGCCAGAGCTCAAACATGCTATTTATTACCTTTAAAGTAACGCAATTAAAACGAGGGAAGTTTACTTCCTGATCTCACAACAGGCCGTTGTGCGGACCCTTTCGCACGTGCGCACATCGACCGCTATTTTCGTCAGCAAAATACAGTGTCTCTGCCTCATCTGCGGTGCCGACACATTTGATAGATGATAGATAGATAGATAGATAGATATAGACAGAACGACATGTATGTTTACCACTTTCCCACTGAAATGACTGGTTTGACACTGTTTCTGAATGCAGATCGACCCGCTATCAATCGTCGTTTGTCCCTTTCCCAGTGAGCAGAACGCCGTATATAAGCCGGACTTCCTCTGATCGCTGCCTCATAGCGAACCGGCTGGTTCGCACATGCGCAAAGGAGTATAACGAGACCATTTGTTTTATAATTAAAGATTTGTCTGCGAGCCACAGGTTCCTGACCCCTGTCTTATAGCATGCATATTTTAGGGAGCACTCACACTCTTTGGACATCCCCACTCCAAAGCACTTCTGCAGGCGACAGTACTGACAGCGGTTCCTCGTCACCTTATTGATAATGCAGTTCTTGTCCCGATGACATGTGTAGACCATGTTTTTCTGGATGCTTCGGCGGAAAAAACCCTGAGGAGAGAGCACACAGAGTGTGATGTGGGTCATGAAAATAGGATATTCCCTTTATTTTGGTATTCTCTAAAACATCAACACAGCTCATGTCATGAAAGTCTGTAACAGAATGCTATAGGAGTCATCTTCATATTGCCCCTGAAGCAAAAGAGTTGAAGTTATTCCAGGGAGCTCTGTGGAGATTCAAATGGTAGATTTATTTTGAGAACCAGACTACTAATGGGAACACAGAATGAAGAACCTCAGGGTATCAAAGACGAAGGTTGCTAAGTGCAGTACAGACAAACAACTGAGGACTTTGCTTGAGCTGACAGCTGGGGGCGCCATGTCTGAAATGTACAAGGTGACATTGAGTCAATGAAAGACCAAAATCACTTTTCCCTTCAAATGTAGTTTTGTGTTCCTAACTTAAGTCAAATTCTAATTCAATGTATTAAAGAAATATAAGCAATCATAAACACCGAAGAGCTTTGCATTGAGATGAGGGATCATTGCAATTAAGGCTTAATGGTCCAAACATAAGTTTTTACTCTTTTAGAAGGACAAGAAAACTCCAGGAATGAAGCTATGATAATCTCATTTTTGGTATGTGGTGCAGCTATATGACATATATGAGCCATGAGGTACCATAGGTTGAAGGCTTGTTCTTGTAGGCTGGTGTGTTGGGCCTGGGATGGTGTATGTGAGTGCTTGGGTTAAGGATAGACCCCTTTCCGGTCTGTACAGGCTACAGCTAACCTGCAGGTAACCCAAGCCACTGGTAGTTTAGTGCTATGTTGTGTATGGTGCAGATATAATGTCCCTAACTGCTGGGTATGAGGTTCCATTTCGGTTTGCCTGCCAGCGTCAGTCCATTGCCTTGCCTTAGCTCACCTACAGAGCCTCGCTGCATAAATATAATCTCTTAGCTGTGTATTCAAGGTCTTTGGTGTATATATATAGAGTTATTCAAGTGGTTATGGTGGTGGAACTGCCTAGTTTGTTTGCATATTTTCTTTTATTACTTTCGTTTTGACCAAAGTTTATAGAGTATTTTGCATATAGACCTTGTGTTTTGCTCTTTTTTCTTGGGTTTGCAGTGGTTTTGTCTATAGACCCTTTATGTTTGCTTTTCATATGTCCATATGTGTTAAAATTACAGTTCCACTTGTGTCCTTTGTGCGATCAGATAAAAGGCATCTGCAAGCCGAGCTCCAGGGCTGAATTTCAACCCCATCCCGCCCCTGGTTGTCTTCCTCTGTGAGGATGATTTTTTGTTGATACTTTGTTATAAACATTCATTGAATGTATCTTTTGGGTCGTGCATTTAGGATCGGATCCTAGTTTGGGTCCTGACAGAAGCCTATTCATTGTCTTCTTTTGTTCAGTGGAAATACAGTAAACTAATGGAATGCTATAGTGGAATTCTGTAACTCTGGTTTCCAGGAACAACCACAGAGACACCAATGATAATACAAGTCCCAATTCATTTTCAAAAGAAGCTCATCACTGATTTTATCTATTAGAACCACCTATTTGAAAAAAAAGGTACAATAAAATTAAAATGTTTCACAACTTACAATTCTTAAAATTATAATAACCATAACATATATTAACATTTAATTGTTAATTAGGGTCATAATGGTTTTGTCACTTTGCTGCACCTATTGCACATTCAGTGACATATTGGTGGATATGCAGTAAAAAGGAGTCGCTGATAGGACATAGGATTCTGAGACTATGGTTGTAAAGGTTGTAAACCAAATGTTCTCACAGCAGAAAATAAGTTTTACCTATGGAAAGGATTCATCATATTGCAGAGAGTACTTCTCAATATGGTGCCCCCATCAAATATATGCAATTTGCATATATGCACATTTTAAATTCCTGTGACTGTTGTTATGCTTGCATGATGACAAAATGATTGTTTGGCTCCCTCTTCATCTAATACCAGATGGTGTGAAACTTCACATTCAAGGCCCCATGCTTGAAGGAGCACAATAATGAAGACAATGTGGACTGTCCTTGTAAGTCAAAACCACACGCTGAGGAAGGCTCAGCTCTGTTTGATGCTGAGCAAAGTGACAAATGCTGATGAGCATCTATAGGAAGCAAGCATCTTCACTGACTATCTTCATCTTGATATTAATTTGTCATTGCTCTGGGGTCTTTTCAATGACCGTCCATCATCCAGGTCTTGCATGTGTTTGCAGGCGTTTTTGTCTCAGGAGCTTTATTAAAATTCCATTTACCACTGCTGCTTATGATGGATGGTGCCTCGCCTTTTCATTAGTGAAGCAGGATGCATGATGGGTAACAGATTAGATCACAGGACTGAAGCGACTGAGCCCATCTTGCCTCGGCCTTGAGCGTCAGTCAAACTTTAGACCGCACCCTCAGCAGGATCTACACTCATCGAAAGAGCCAATGGTATCTCAGCCTCAATGGCATGTGACTGGTCCGAGGTCGCCACCCCTCAGTTGGCATTATTCATTTTATTAATAAAGGCTTTTATCCTGGCTGATGTAAGTCAAGTGTGTTGATAGACATTACCAGTGGGCTCTGATAGATGGCAATGGAAGTGGCCTATGTTGCCATTTGCTGCCATATAAGTGTGTTCAGGTTGAGTGCAGAGCCCAAGGCTACCTATAAAGCTGAGAGCATGCAGGTCACTTAGCCTTGGAAATCTGTGTGTGATAAGTGGTGAACAGTGTGCTCGGTGGTGGAGCTGGAAATGCAGATACTGTAGACTTGCATTTTCAGCTATTAGAGGAAGGTTTGTTAGCAGTTCAAGGCCTGACCCTCATTTAAACTTTGCTTTAAGCACATCATGGTTGCATTTTCATAAATATATACACAGATTTGGGGAAGAAAACAGAGTTGTCTGGTATGAGAAAGTAACACGTTGTGTAATGGTTAATTTACCGCTCCCTCTCTCTTGTTTGTCTGTTAGCAAGATTTTTCAGACTAATCAGATTATTTAGGGGAAGAAGTTGTGTAGGATCAAAGGAACAATCTGTTATGTTTTGCGTGTGATCGTAATCAACAAATTATGTCTTTTCATGGTTCTCGGAGTTGAGGGGGGAAAACCTCTTCTAATTTTAATTTTTAATATCTCTGTTTCAAAATTGCAGTATGTTCTTTTCACCATGTACAGTATGTCCTGGGGTTTTTTCTGGAACTTAACGGTGACTGTTCTGACCTATTTTAATCGTTGTGAGCTCAGCATCATGGAGCAGCAGAAATGTGATGTTGAAAGGAAGAGAGGATTTGGATTCAAGTCACTCCTGGTTTGTCTTGGAGGTTGTTGGCTCCTCTTCTTTCTCCTCAGTTGGCCTTTTCCCTTTTGCAAAAAAGATCTAAAAGACAATTGTTTTTTACTCATTTTTGCCAGTTACAGCTGTTATTTGTAGTAACGTATCACGTGACCAAGAAAATTCACTGGCAAACGTTACATTGGAGAAGATCCAGTCGTTTTCCAGAACAAAACACCTTCGATATAACAGAAATTATGTAAATTAATTATGTAGGGAATTTCCGTATTAGATGGGATTCCACAATGTGATTACATGCCGACACCACAACAGGAACGCCTTAACCCACATTCTCCTCATTGACTACGCACCCACGGTTTGGAAATCCCTTACAGTTATTAGTTTTGTACAGCCCGGTACCGTTTTATTAAAAAAGTAAGTGTTGCATGAATGAATGAATGAATATATTTATTAGATAGAATGTTAGAGTACAAGTACAGTCACACAGTAGCATGTATTACAGTACAAATAAAGTCAAACATCCTGTCTAAGTGGAGCATTTCAAAAAAGCCCTTGCAGTCTTGTTTCCGTTGAAAGTCCTTCGTAGATAAATCATCGACATTTAACAATACAAATAAAAATAAAACCAATATTAAATTGCTCAATTGATGCAAAATAACAATAGAAAAATAAAAATAATTTTACACCACAGATGCAAACTAACAATAAATTTAAAATAAATTACACCACAGATGCAAAATGGCAATGAATGACAATAAATGACAATAAATTATAATAATAATAAATTACAAAGACATTTAATATTTGCAACGTAGGTGGACAAAAAAGGGGGTGGGGGGGGGGGGGGGGGGGGTTGTTCCGGAGAGAGTAGTGATGACTATCTCCATTTTTACAAAACTGCCACACTTGGGTGGCAGTATTATCAAAAGAGGATTTACCCATGTTAGTCCTATAGGAGGGTGTAACCAGGTTGTTGTTTGAGCTCCCTCTAGTGTTGTGGCTGTGGGTGTCACTAAATATGTGGAGGTGTTTATTCAGGTATGCAGGGATTGAGGGGACTGAGGGCAGAGCTGCATTGACTATTTTAAATGCCAATCCCATTTTGAGTTGTTTAACCCTGTCTTCTACCCTGAGCCATTTTAGGCTAGCAAAATGTCCAGGAAGAAGGTGGGTCATGGGCCCCAGATTGAGGAGTAGCCGAATGAGTTTGTTTTGGGAGGTTTGGAGCCTGGTTTTCAGGGACATTTTGATGTTGGAGTACCAGGAGGTGCTAGCGTAGTCAAAAAGGGGCTGAACAAGGGCTCCAGCAAGAGTCTGGAGATCACTTTTGTTGACAAAAGTACACATTCTGCCCAAAGATCTTGTTCTCTGATTGACTTTTTTGATCACCTTAGTTGCCATACTATCGCCAGACACAGCCCAAATAGGTAATCTCTTCTTTGCTGGAGATGACTGTATTATCGACTGCAACCTTGAAATCATCAACATTTATCTCACTTAGAGAGTGTCTTGACCCAAAAATAATAGATTCTGTATTACCAAGGTGTAGTGACAATTTGTTATTGGTAAGCCAATTGTGGATTTTGGTGACCTCAGAGCTTCCTCAACCTGCACTTTGTACTCTCCCGAAATCAGGAGTGCTGAGTCATCGGCAAACGGGAACAATTTGCAGTTACAGAATGCTGCCTTGAGGAACCTCACAGCTCACCAGGAGGGACGAGGACAAGGTTCCGTTTATGTCCACCACTTGTTCTCGTCCCTCAAGGTACGATTTCATCCAGTTTGTTGATGTGCTATCAAAACCAATCGCCCTTAGTTTATTCAATAGGATTGAATGGTTAACGGTGTCAAAGGCCTTCTGGAGGTCCAGCATGACCATGCCTCAGTATTTGCCCGAGTCTACTTCACGCTTGATGTAGTCGGTCAGATATATGAGGCACGTGTCAGTGGAGTGGGATGTTCTGAAGCCCGATTGGAATTCAAAGAGCAGGCTATGCTCGGCGAGGTAGCGGTTGATTTGCTCCTGGAATAATCTCTCCATAACCTTTGAGATGGAGCAAAGGATGGAAACAGGGCGGTAGTTGCCCGGTTCTAATTTGTTTCCTTTTTTATACAGAGGGATAACCCACGCCGTCTTGAATTCCTGTGGGACGTGGCACTGATTGATGGATAAATTTATAAGATGGGTTACTACGGGGGCGATAGAGACAGCTGCGTCTCTGAAGAACCGGGTGGGTATGTTGGCACTCTGGAAGTGAGTAGACTATATCGTAAAGTGGCACACATCATAAAAAAGACTGCCTACCCGTGCTCTAGAGAATTATCTGACTATTCAGCACGACATATATAACTTTTTCTAGGATTGACTACATATTTATCTCTAAACGTATATTTGAATTAATTTGCAAAACTGATATAATAGCCTTTCCTTTATCAGGGTTAGGGTTAGGCCTCTGATAATATGCGTCGGATACTTCATGTTTTAGACTCATCATCAAGATCAAACGAAGTAAACACTTGAGCCAGATGAATTTTGGAGCGGGAGATCGACAGGCAGATCGGTACCTCTGTGCAGATGTTTTAGCTCCGGGTTAATAACTTTATGCAGGCAATAGTCTTCATATTTCTAACAGTTTCTTCATATTGTGAAACCCCAGTAATCTGGCAAAGACAATGCTTTACTCATTACATGTCTCCGTTAATCCTTCTTGTACACCTCTCTGTGAATAAAATCTCACTAACATTGCAATGGAATGAGTAAATGTGTCCAAAATTGGACAATGCAATCAGCTGATTTTTGCACCATTTTCAAGCACATGGGCAGAACACAAAAAATGCGATATACGATCTCCAGTCACGACTACACGTCGTTCAGTTTATATCTAAATCAATTACCCCAAACAAATGACACCAAAACTTTCCATTAGAGACACACACAGAATGGTTGGTCAGCAAAGCCACTTCTCAATCTAATACATTATTTATGTGTGAAACCTGTGCACTTTTTAATCTCTATATTTTAATACTGAACTTTATAATAGTCCTATGATTGGA
Source organism: Brachionichthys hirsutus (assembly GCF_040956055.1). NCBI lineage: Eukaryota > Metazoa > Chordata > Actinopteri > Lophiiformes > Brachionichthyidae > Brachionichthys > Brachionichthys hirsutus. The sequence goes on from NC_090909.1 coordinate 11,545,351, forward strand.
TACGTTTGGAAGTTAATTATCTGTATGTTTATGCTAATTCAGTGCTTTTGATTCCAGAACCTGGTCCATGGTTCTTCCATCTTCTAATGTCAGGCCATTAAGAAACCTGGTCTAACCACCTGGGGGATGAGGCCACTTCTCCTTGACTGATAAACTACATCTTAACAGAGAACATTATCCAACATCTTGTTATCTTAATGGGCCAGGGATAGGGTATCAGGTCTACAGACCCACCATCGCGGGCCTTCTCATTTACAGATTAAAAACGAAAGTGCTTCACATGAATAATTTAGCTAAATCCAGCCCCTTGTCCACCTGGCCTCCTCGTCTTTCTGTTCCTGACGTCAACTTGCTGTCCAACGCTGAAGGCTTGGCTACAGCATTTTGTGTTGCCAATTCAGCACTGAGGAGCGAGATACAGCAGCGGATTAGTTTTTGCTCTGTGGGGGGGGTATAAGATAGAAATTACTCGTGCACAGCTCTGTCAAAACCTTGGTGAATTAAATTTATCTTAATTTAGGAATTAGTTTCCAAACCAAGCCTCTTATCAAAGATATGTCATCAACGACTCAAGCCACATTCACAATAGAACATTTTTTTGCCTCCATGTTTAAGTTTATGTATAAAGTCTCTGCAAATGAGCAATTCCCTCACGACCTGAGTTGACGGATCCCAATGCGAGCAAAATTCTGCTGACTTGCTGCTTGACGTTCATTGGCTGCCACGTCGCCGGAAGTGGTTGCTGTTGGGGGTCGGCAAATTGCTGCTGTATAGACAACAATGTTTCTGCCACTCACCGGAGACTTGTACTGAGAAAATACAATATTATTTACTGTGAGAGTTGTATGTTCTTGTGTATTTGTTTACCTTGTCTTCTTCTCTCCACAGAGCTGCGGGAGAGCTGATTGAATGGAGCACCTGACTCCAATTCCTCTCATCACCTGCTCGTTACTTATACACCGTCACCTGCCTGACCTTTAGGAGATTTTGCTTTCAGGTTTGTCTCTGCAAAGTCCAGCTTCCTCTTCCCACTGTGTCTTCCTTTGCCTTGCTCCATTCTCTGTTTTTTCTTGTTTGGCTGTGTTTCTCTGTTTACTTTGTCCCAGACATCCAGCCCATCCTAATTTTCTGCATTATTACTAGATTTTCTGTCACTCAGAGTTTCTGAGTTCATATTTATTTGTGATGTCTTTCCGTCAATAGGGTTCTTGTCCTTGTTTTTGATTATAGCTCATTGGAATTATTAAAATATATTTTTGATTTCTTATTTCCATCTCTCCATTATTGGGTCCCCTCTTCTTAGTAGCAATTTACATTTATATATATAAAAAAAGTGTCCACAGTTAGTTGTACAGGTAGGTGGAACTTCCTGCTAGGCATCACTGCTCGTCGCACCTCCTCAGGTGCCCATGGGATAGCTCTGCTGGGTCAGCTATAGGGTCATCAGCCAGCAACCACCATTCACCAACGTTTCACCCCTTTATCCTGAAACGCTTCCTGGTGTCGGAGCAGTGACTGGGACGCCTCCCTGTCACCCTGACAGATGTTACCTGGGCAGCTGTTGTTGGGGTTAGGTGTTCTTTCCCCAGCTCCTGTCTTTCCTCCTCAGCCAAAGCCAAAAGCTGCCATTCTGAGCATCCTCTGAAAGCTCTTTGGTTCACCTGTATGAAATATACGTGGCAGTCTATGGTCAAAATATCAAAAAGATGCTGCAGAACAGCTTCCATCTTGTCTGTCTCAGCCACCTCATCTGGCTCCTCTCAACGCGGAGGAGCAGCGGCTCTACTCCGAGCTCCTCCCGGATGACTGAGCTTCTCACCCTATCTCTAAGGGAGAGCCCAGCCACCCTACGGAGGAAGCTCATTTCAGCTGCTTGTACCCACGATCTTGTTCTTTCGGTCACTACCCAAAGCTCGTGACCATAGGTGAGGGTAGGAACGAAGATCGACCGGCGAATCGAGAGCTTCGCCGTTCGGCTCAGCTCTCTCTTCACCATGACGGATCTGTGCAGAGTCCGCATCACTGCAGACGCTGCACCGATCCGCCTGTCGATCTCCCGCTCCATGAAGCATCTGGCTCAAGTGTTTACCACACACTAAAACAATTCCGTCAATTTTTGCCGGAACATAACACCAAAAATAAACTTTCTGCTGGGAAAATGCTGCAGGTAGAGCGTCGACCCGCGGAGCACAGACCCAGGGTCGCACGTTCCCCCGGCTTGACGTCAAACTGGGAGAGATTTCTTCCAGACGTTTTTCAGAAGGTGATTACAGAACTACACAAACTACGAAGGATTGACTGGATGGTTTATTTTGCTGTTTTGGGGTTGATAATGACCCAAACCCACCATAAGAGTCTAGAAACATGGGAAAAGAGAGTTTTTCATAATACTGGACCACTCGTATCATTGACAGACCCACAACGCCTCGACAGCCAATCTCCGCATGGTAAATGGTTATCTTCCAGCCAGCCTCCCTGCACTCGGCAGCGAGGTCGGAGTACCAAGACCTCTTACGCTCCGAGGCAGGCTCGATCTCCTCCTCTGATGGAACAGTCAGTTTGATGAGGCGCACCACTCTTGCTAGCGTAGACCACACAACAATGTCAGGGCGGATAGATGTAATTGTAATCTCAGTGAGAAACCAGAGCTTCGTGTTAAGCTCCACCCCCATGCCCCACTCCTGACCTGGGGGGGGAGGACCTTTCTGGACCTGATGCATTTCCTTCCCCCTTCCTTACCAAAGTTTGTGGTTCTCTGCTGATGGCAGTTGCTTACAGCCCTGTCAACACCCTTCCAGCACCTCAGCCAGCTTCTTCAGGACTTGATCATGATGGCATCTATAGTCTCCCCATCCTAGTCATGCTCTTCCTGCCTGGACTCTGCCCACAATCTGTTGATGTTCCAGTCTACAAATGGCCTGGCCAACCTCAGCTTGAGCGTTGCACTTACAACCCGTGGGAACCTTGGTGTTGACGTTCCTTATTAAAGGGTTGGTGAACTCTCTTAGCTTAAGCACCAACCTGGCCTTCTCTTGCATGTAGCCCATGCTGACAGACTGCAGTGGCAGAACTTTGCAGTGCATTCTTTCCGAAGAGACCTGACTCAGAGAAGCACCATTGCAGTCCTACTTTCTGAAGAAAGAGTTTGCTTTTCCATCCATCTTCCTCACAGTGGGATCTCACTCATTTTCAAGGGCCACATCATTCTCCTATAGAGTGTGAACTGGTGGCACCAGATCTTATACTTCCCAGGGAGCTGGCTTCGGTCGATTCTTGCCAATCCATCCATGAACTGTTTCATGACAGTCCGCCCCGTCTGTTTCTCAGACAGTTCTGCAGGGTCCTGCCTCCCCAGGCTTCTGATAGCTTGTTTCAACACGAGAGGAATGTTCTTTCCCCCGACGACAAAGCCGGTGTTGTTGTTTCGGACTCCCTTCCTGAGTGACAAGCTACGCTACTTGGAGGGCTTGGTCTTCATTCTAGCCCATGATATCAACACATCCAGCCTTTTCAGCAGTTGAGATGTACATGGCGCTGTTAGAAGAAGGCTGGGGATGTCGTCCGTGCAGCTTCTCAAAGTTTTGCCCAAAAAAGTAGCAGTTCAGTTTTAAAGAATACTTCCATTGTCATTAGGATGCATCAATCTTTTTATTGTGAGTAAGTCTCAACCAGATAAAGTTTTGTCATTGTTTCATTTGAATAATAAAGTGTGTAAATTCATAGATATGCAACATCATTATTTTAGACAAATGTTTTCAGTTGGCAAGTAAGTCAATTAATAGTGTTTTTATACAGCATTTTTCTTTCTTTATTTCTTGTTTCTTATTTGTTTGGATGGCTATGTTTATTATATAAAAACTTCTGACTAGATTTCCAGGACTTTCCTTCACATTTCTAAAATTGTTGTTTCTTATTTTTCAGGAAGTAATCAATATCCATATTACAACAAAATTACCTGATAAAATATTAGATTATTGTCTGGATCTGCACAACACACAGATATCAAGACCAAAATCAAGTATTTTTGAAGACGTACTATATATAACACAATGTGCTGTGAACTACAAAATAGGCATCAGGTCTATTTCACCAGCTAAATCAACTACAGAAGCAGAACAACATGATGAAAAGCAACTCAAACTACTCAAAGACATGCACAGTGGCAAATGTGAAACCTCAACAGATAAGGCACAAACACAGAAACAGTAACAATGTGGAAAGCAAACTCCCACTTCTGTTCCTCTTCTACACAACACTCCCCCGAAACTCAATCAGTCTCTATCGGTCCATCCGAGAACCCGAAGTACCCAGATGGACAGAGAGATACAGTAAAGACTGAAAAGTGAATAAAGGCAAAGTGGAAGGGAAAGGACAATACTGAAGAGAAAATATGAGAAGAAAAAGGGCAATCACTAGTGAGAGGCCTGAACAGAGGATGTGTGTGACTCAGCTAACCTTTTCTGAATAGCTGCAGAGACAGAGAACCAGAGCCAGCGACAGGCATAAAAGACAACAGAGGAGAAAAGCAGGTTTCAGATCACACAGTCCGCCACAGGCACCCCACTGTGGCCCATTTCTTCATGTTGTGCTCACCATTCAGCGCTCGTCTTTTGGCCCTAAACCTGGCGGTGCCCCTGAATGTCTTCTTTAAGCTCTGGATGTCTCCATCCACACATTAGCACACACCACACAGACTGAGACATGTTGCTGCAATGTCAGTGTCACAGTGGCGTGTTTCAGGAAGGGGTTACCAGGCCGAATGTCTTTAATATATATAGTTACACTAAATGTAATGAGAGTGTCAAATTGATGTCCCTGTCTCTGTACTCTGCAGGTCCACGCTCTACCTATGAGTTGTGCAAGGGCCGCCGCATCAATAGTTCTGCAGGAGAGAGAGGAGCACTGATCAACAATCTTTACTCCAGCTACCAGCATCAGCGGCCAGAAGAACAGACTGGATACAGTTTATTTTTGGTGGTAATGTTTTAGTGACAAACTTACTCTAAACCGTACATTGAGTTGAGACAGGCTGTTTCACACTGTCGCAGGTTTGGCCGAAAAATATTTTCATCTCACTGCAAATCTAAACTAGATGTCAATAGAAAGGAAAAGAGTATGAATGCATGAATGTTGTAAAATATTTTTTTTAAATGTCTCGTAAATTCTCTCATTAGTGATTTCATTGTCTTTGCGGCTTTTTTTGTCTTAAAGTCTACATGCAGTATATCTGTTTTAAAGCAGCTGTGGAGGTTCAAACTTTATAGTACCGTATACTGTACATCAAAAATCGTTGTCCATGTGGCTGCTGGAGCTGCAGCATGCATTGTTTGTGTGCATGCCCATTATTTCCACCTGTTCCTGTTACTAATCAAAGTTCTGGTTGTTATGAATTTGATTTGTAGGTGAAACTAGGTCAGATTACTCATCTATTCCATCCAACAGCAGAGACTGAGTTCAAATAGAGGATTATTTCTCCAACAATCAGGGCATTCTGGATTGTGCTGCATTCAAAGAGGTTATGATCACCCACTTGTCAAACCAGTTCCATCAAACTAATCCCACTGTATCAGTGCCTCAGTCCCCAACAACTAAACGAGAGAGTGGGAGGATTGTTCACGGTCCAGAGTTTTGTCTTCGTCCCTAAAGGCCTGTCAGCACAGATGACACGTGTACACACTGGAACTGTCTTTCCATTAAAGGACATTTCACAGCTTATGTCATTTTCTAAACTCTTTTGCAACTAATTTGTCCTCTAGCCTGACCTCTAGAGGCACTTCTTCATATAGACAATAATATAGTTTTGTGCAGAAATGTAGATATCTGCTCTTTTGTTTTGGTCGCTTCAGAACAATAGTGGAACCTCGGTTTTCGAACAAAAAAATTGAGTTTAAAATGGCTCGTAAGTCTAACCAATTTTCGGAATTCGAACACACGAAGGCAAGACCGGTACCGGGCCGCGGCCCGGTGGTTGGGGACCACTGTTATAAAAGAGGAGATGGAAAGAGGAATGGAGTAGGAGTTATCTTGAAGGAAGAGTTGGTGCAGAGTGTTCTAGAGGAGAATCGAGTGCCGGATAGACTGATGAGTACGAAGCTGGAGATTGAGGGTGTCATATTTAAAACTGTTAGTAGGTACGCTCCACAGGTAGGATGTGTGAGTGACCCGATTGGATAGGATTACAGTACAGTACAGTACAGGAGAAGATACGTGGACGTGGTGAGGGAGGACATAAGCGTGGCTGGTGTTGGGGAGGACGATGCAAAGGACAGGGTGAAGTGGAGAATGTTGATTTACTGTGGCGACCCCTCAGGGGACAAGCCGAGAGAAAAAGAAGAAAGATATTCATCGTTTTTCACCCATGATTCCTATCACCTGGTGATTTATGTGTGGAGGAAGGTTTCCATGAATGATAAAAACAACAGTCAACATTCATTCATCAAATGACATCACAATTACAAGCACTAATATGCTTAACTGTTATAAGTTGGGCAACTTTAATCAGGAGAGGTCAGACCACAATTAGTGCATTTGTAGGAGGATTTTAATAGAACACCGCTGCCTATCTGTTTCTCTGTAGAACATGTGCCAATGTCAGCGCCAGGACGGTGCAGAGCTAGAGGAACTTGTTTCCTAAAAGCAGGACATGGGTAAAGTTGTCAAAGGAGCAGAGAGTTTCGGGGTGACTGAAAGTGAAGGATGCCATGACTTTGGAAGTTTTTTTTTTTACTCCTGGTCAAGAAAGATGAAACTGTTTTCATATGTTGCATATGCATGTGCTTCTGGAGGAACAAATGTCTGTATCCTGGTTTAACAATTCAAATCAGCTCTGTCCACACAGCGAACAAGTGACAAACTGGTAGAAGACAGGCTGATTCATGCTGTTTTTCAACGTTGCTTTGGTCTCCTGCTAGTCTTCATTTCTATAACCTTTATCGTAGCATTGCAAAATAACTATTGAAAAAAACTTTGTGGAGGGGTCGAACAGGAAACAAGCAGAATTAATTTTACCTCCTAAAAGTAAGGTCCTAGGGACAAAAAATCGGTACAGACATGAGTCATGCCACGGCAAAAAGAAAAAATATATTATGACCACGCCTCCAGATAAACAGGAAGCTGGCCACATTGGATTGAAATTTAGAAAATACTGAGTCATGGTTAGCGCTGACGTTGCATTTTAGCAAACTCGTCCTAGAGAGACCTAGGGCATTTCACAAAATAAGCTGAAATTCAGTGTACACCATCTAGTGAAATGGGGCATCAAAAGTTAGAAAATAAATTTGAATACATTTTACGATTTTCGTGCGGCGAAGCTGGTAGAATTTTGAGATTTTTTGTACACTAAAAATGGATCCTGTTCGCACATACAGAATCCAATCAAAACCCAATATTAAACACTTATTGACCCTTCCTAGCTGGAAGCTTAAACTTTGACAATGGGCCTCACAGACTGAGAAAGGAAATTGTACAGAGAGTCAAAAAATGTGTTTAAAGCGGCAGGTCAGCCCAGTGGCCCGTGCGGGCTGTTTGACGCCGCTTGCGGCTTTAATTGCACTTTGCACTTTGTTTTTATTGCAACAAACTTTGTAACTTTTTACACGTTTTCTAAAAAAGTTATTTTCATCACCGTTGTTAGTATTATCCACCTAATGCTTATTGTGTTATTATTTCAACTGGCAAACTCACCTCAACAAGTTGGAGAGCCCTGTTTCTCTTACAGTAACACACTTCACTTTTCCAACAAAAAACTTACTGTTGCCTATTTCAAGGTAAATTATATCAATGATTGTTAGGTGATCTTTAATGAATTACCAGATTTTTCTTTTAAATGAAATTAGATTTTTTAAACAATACTTATATTACATGAACTAATAAACAAAATCTAGACTATGCATAAAAATGTACTAAATGTATATTTTATGTTACCCTAATTTTTTGCCGCGACAATGTTGAAGTTAACGTATCAAGTTTATGTTGGCCGTTGAGAGTCTATTATTGGTGGATCTAGTCTCTTGGTAAAAGCCAGCAAAAATATAATAAGAGAGATATGTGTAATACATTTTTGAATGTTTTCTGTGCGTTTATATTTTCCCAAAATGGTAATATAATATGGCAGGTTGTGTAATGTTTGTCTGAAAATGGCATCGGCATAATCAGGCAGAGGACAGGGGAAGTGCTTGTGGAACGAGGAACAGGGCACAGATGATGCTTGTGTAACTTGGACAATGATGTACAGGACAGTGGACATCCTGTCACCTCTCCTAAATATAAACTAACCTCTAACCCTAAACTCTACAAACTCTCCAAGCTCTATCCAATCTCTCAACTGACCACAACTCTCCTTCAACAACCCACATTTTGAATGGACACAAGCTGTCAAACCACGCGGCACAATCTGAACCACTTCCCGAAGCAATCACGTGGTAGAGCCGGGCAGCGAGGCTTCGGACGTCATCATTTGTGGCTCCTCCCCTAAGCGAAGCCGGCCTCGATACGCGCTTCCCGGAAGCGCCCCCTTCATTACTCGACGCACGCTTCGAAGCCTCGGCACATCTCGTAAGGTCACTACGTTAAAGTTACCTTTCTGGATTCCCTTCTCCTGTTGTGCTTTTGGGTTCTCCCTGTCTGTGACCTGACAATGTGTGTTTGTATCTGATTTTTGAATCTGTAAATGGGGTTTTCAATGTTAAAATGTAAATCTTTTTCCTGACATTTTCCTCTTTCTGGGTCAGATCCAGATGAAATTCGGTAGTGAGGTAGAGGTCGTGACATACATAACTGTCAAATGGCATAAATATTGGTCAGTGATCAACCGAGATATTGAGGAACACATTTTGAAGCTACATTTACTGCAATACTAATGAACATTTCAAAGTGATCCAGAATCCAGGATCTTTTCTGGATCATCCCCAAAATATAATCTGTTCATGGTAACATTTCCAATATTTCCTGAAGATTTCATCAAGGTCCATCTGTAACCTTTTGGGTTATGTTGAAACCCAAATTGCTCCCAGTGGGTCCGACAGCTTTTTGTATGGCAGCAGTCGCCCACAGGAGTCTGAATGTGTGTGTGAATGGGTGAATGTGAGTCTTAATTGTAAAGTGGGCACTAAAGGTGTAGAAAGTGCTATATAAGTGCAATCCATTTATGTTGCTGACAGACAGACAGACAGATGAACCCCGGCAAAAACAAGACCTCCTTGTTGGAGCTAAACATTAGGATTCAAATATAAAGAGGAGGAATTATCGCTTTGTATGCAATTCAGGAAGCTTTGAAGTCAAATTGTGCTCACAGGCCCGTTATTCATTTCATAGTTATGTCTGAATTTTCTTCAGAAAAAATTCAAACAGAAAAAAAAACACTTAATGGTTACACATACAATACACATATATACTGTATGTGTAATCCAATCATACAGACTATGTTGAAGAAAACCTTGATGTAAACAAAGCTCAGTTTTACTCTGCAACTATACTCTGAAACATGCCATATATATATATATATATATATATAGAGCCACGAGTCCTACCTTGCAGCCCTCACAAGCACTGACACCATAGTGATATCCAGAAGATTTATCCTGGCAAACAAAGCAGGGCTTGTAGACTCTGGGAGGGGGCGGCGGGGACGGCGGGCTGGGGACAATCTCCTCAGAACTGCTGCTCTGTGTTTCAATCGCTGCCAGACAACAGAAGAAAGAAGGAGGAGGCTTGTTTTCATTTGGTTGAGTGTCATTCAAATATCCGAAACTAGAAAATAACATTCATATTTAAAAGCGTGGCACAAAAAATGTATTTTTCCAAATCTTATTTACTCATTGATGGTATTAGTAACAGTGCAGTAACTGCCTCTGCACGAAATGGCGATTTGTTTTGTGTGTGTGTGTGATTTGATGCTGGGTTGTGACATTGATATTAGTTGTCTTTGACATTTTGACTCTGAAGTTTTGGGAAAATAAAGACTGTGTTATGTTACAGTCAGATAAAGCTCTTTCACAAAGATAAGTAAAGCCATTAAAAGTCAAAGGTGAGAAAACCTTTTTTTAATGATTTGGTTAAAAACCACACACACCATAATGCAGCAGTAGTTACCATTATGCAGCTGTGGGTATATGATGGGCTCATGACTTCCGGATAATGAGCAATCAGAATAGAGAGGACGCTGACGTGACAATAAACCACTGTGTGTATGAACTCTAGAAAATAAAGAAGAGTCTCTCTGATCTCAGCTGATTAGATGACTTTGTCCCCACATGTCATTAGACCAGGGGGGGGCAAACTTTTTGACGTGCGGGCCACATTGGGTTTGAAATTTTGACAGAGGAGCCGGGCCAGGAGCATTTGGATGAGTGTTTGGCCCAGATATACTAAAGCGCTGCGTGTAGTGTGCAAACCTCATAGCACAGTAAACACACAGATAAATGTACAACCCGCTTTACTAACAGTGTGTACGAAGGACTGCGTCTTTCAAATGTGCAAAATAGCCCTAATGCAGGTAGTACGTTTGTCTCAATGAATATGCAAGATGCAGCTTTTACACATATTTTGGCACAACAGTGTGAGGAGAAATGTAAATAGATTAAAATAGCAATGACACTGATCTGTCAAACCTGGTGATTGCATCTGTTTTTAATAAATTTCACTTGAACACGTAAATAAATCAACATTTATTGAAAAAAGATGATCACTTTCAACATTCAAAACATATCAAAACACGAAATACTAAATCTCAATCATTTCTGCTGCACTCATTGTTGTTCCACTGCTGTGCATAAATGCGCACTTCATTAAAAGAACGGGATTTATTCATCATGGCGCTGAACGTCTGCTCACACACGTAGGTCGAGCCAAACAACACCAGCATCTTCTGTGCCGTCCTCCGGACGTTTGGAAACGTTGCTTCGTTAAGTGAGACATAAAAGTCATTCAGGTTAAGAGACTTGAACTTATCCTTTGAGGCGGAGTCGGACTGAAGATCGATCAGTTCCAACTGCAGCTCCTGCGGTGCGGTTTCAGGGTCTTGTGACGGGACGGGACACCAGCTGAAGTGATGCGTCAATTTTCTTTAAATCAGAGAAGCGACGGCAGAACTCCCGTTCTTGCATTGATTGCTTGCTGGCGTAGTTTGCATGCTTTGTGGCAAAGTGACGGCTGATATTATATTCTTTAAAACCCGCAACGGCTTCTTGGCATATCAGACATGCAGCCGTAGATCGGATTTCGGTGAAAAGAAATCTTGTTGCGCGCTCTTTATTAAACACTCGGCCCTCACCGTCTACTTTGCTTTTCTTTGGTCCGCTCATTTCTACAGACGGGGTCAGAGAGTAATGGGGAAAAAGAAACTAATGCAAAGAGTAATTCGCTACACGCCACCGCGGTTGTCAGTGCGCCATCTGCTGGTGAAACACGGGTATTGCAGGGACAAAATGAAAGTTATGATTTTGAATTTTTTGGTAATTGGACAAGTTCGGCGGGCCGTATTGAAAAGCATAACGGGCCGTATACGGCCCGCGGGCCGTGGTTTGCCCATGTCTGCATTAGACTAAACTCAATAACTGTTTGTAAGAGACAAGCTCTTATAATTACTGGACCCGCGTTGTTGCATGGAATTCCCTGGTGGTATAATTTAATCTTGCGCTACATATACCTGATGTGACTTTGTTGAGCATGTTGAGTTCACAGCATTGCCTTTAGTAACCCCAGTGGTGCTAAGGAAGACACAAGACATGCCCATACATGAGGATAAATATTAGCAAAGTAATGACAGATGAGAAAACTCAATGAAGGTTAATTAGAGTGAGATCGTTTACAAAACTATTCATTATCTTATCTCGGTTTGAGGAGCGGTTTCAGCAATGAGGCAAAGTATCTGTGATTTGTTATGAAACAGTGACAGCATCACCCACATAAAGTTCTGCAGAATCTTTAAGTAGAATTTAGCATAACGCTGGCATAATGGTGCTGCTTCAAGATTTAGAAACGTTTGGCAAACGTGTGTCTAAATTTCCACTGAGTAAACAACTTCTTTAGGGGATTTCAGATTTCAGTTTCTCAAACCTTTTAACAAATGCAGAGCGACCTGGTTTCATTAGTGAGGACAGACAGACAGACAGTCATTCGTTTTTGATTAAGACAAGTCATCTCATTGCTCCAAATGCTTTTGCTCTGTGGCTGGCAGGGAAAAGTCAGAAGCAGCTTGCACATAAAGCAGATGCATGGGAGACATCACGCTGGAAGGAAGCCAGTGGTCTGGCAAACAAAGCCATCTGATGGGGGAGCGAACTGGAGTTGGCCGTACAAGTGCAAGTACACATTGGCCCGGGCTTTCTGGACTAAAACAAAGATATTTAATAAATATAATGTTTTTTTCCTATAAAATGTATTTGCCCACACAGATTTAACTGGGTGAAATTTCAGGCAGGATCAAACCTGTCCTTGTGGGATTGATAATGCAAAATTTCACTTTGTCATCTTAATAAACAAGTGAGCTAAGTGCAATTTTGTTGAGATGTTTGGATATGGATGGATATATTTTAATTGAGCATTAAAAATGGGAATGCCTATTATTTGCGATTGATCGATTTGGTGTTTGGAGCCTCACTGGCTTTGCAAATTTAATAACATACCCGTCAACCCCCTTTCACTGGCCACCGTACTAATAACACTCAAAAACCGTACAAATCAACGTTCACTTGCTCACAATATTCACACAGGCAACGTGGGTGAACTGTCTTCCCTAAAGACACAAGGACAGTGTACACAAGTGCAGGAGCTGGGATTTGAACCGTCAACCTTTCGATCATAGGACCACCCTCTCAACCACCTGTATGACCACCAAGGCAGCGAATAGATGCAAAAGCCCACCTGGGCACTTACAAGCAATGGTGCTTTTGAAAACTTGTGGGGACACCTGAGTGGATCTACAGCTCAACGGACAAGCGCACAGGGCAACAGCGCTGCACAATGAAAGCTAGCCAAGCTAAGCCAAAAACAGAACTGACCGTCATGTATGCCATGACTCATTTTGAAGGGAAAACTTTGATCCCGCTCATGTTGCGCAAAAGTTCAAAAGTCGCTGTCTTCAAGTGATTTTGGTGACACTACAGTGAACAAAAGTTATTGAATATCTGTGTACTCTAGTTTCTCTCTTCGTTGTTCCAGCGGTGTTGCAATTTGCAGACGGTCCCTTGGCACTCGTCTCACAGGTGTAGACACCTATGTTATTTCTGCAGTTTGAAAGACAGATACTTTTGATAAAACTGAACTTGCACATCGTCTAGTTTACAATGATGGGGAAAGAGGCATCATTTTTATCAAAGTACCACCAATGAGTTATTGATGCCGGAAGTCCAAATCTGTGAATATCTTTCTAACTTTACCAAACTATATCGTCAATCATCGTGACATGACAGAGTGGCAAATAAATCTAACCAATGATTTAAATAATTATTTCATAAAACAGTAGATACCTGTAGCAAAACTCATTAAATGTTAAAAGATTATAAAAATTCACCCCTCGGGGTCTTGTTCACGAGTGAGGGAAGGATGGAACCGGAGATCGACAGACGAGTCGGTGCAGCGTCTGCAGTAATGCGGATTCGGCACAGATCCGTCATGGCGAGGAGGCTGAGCCGAAAGGCAAAGCTCTCAATTTATCATGCAACACATAAAGGGACGGCATGAAAGCATAAAATACAAGGAAAAAAAACACAAACATGACAGGTAGTTTAACCCTCTTAATGATGCAAATGTATTGATTTTAAATGCTTTGGAAATATTAATATAACTATGTTGCACTTGACTACGTTTAAGGTGACTCGCCCTTGCCTTCCTGTAAGGGTCCACGACAATGACTCAACGAGCGGTTGTACTGCATTTCTCCCTAAGCGTATAGTGTCTAGACTAGCCGTAGCATCATAATAACGGTAATAAGAGGGGGATGAATTCAGGTGGGACTGCGTAGGACCTCGCTGAAGGCCCAGGTGTGAAATGCACAGCCGGCCAATGCCTTTGTACCGCTGCTCATCAGCTGTTAACTAAAATACGAGCACAATCCAAGTGACCGTTTCTGGTTGCAGAGGTGAAAGAAGCAGTGAGTCACTTCCCCTTCTCTCGACGCATTAACCACGGCCATCCCAGCATTTCCCACAATGAAAGTGAAACGATGCTTTCGCCTGATGATGAGGATGTATGACTACTGGAGCACAAAAACAATCTGTAGTATCCCTTCCCATGTGGTGCGGCACACCCAAACATCGAAAGGAGAAACGCTTCTGATATGCCTTCGGAGCCTCGTGACGGATGGGTAGTCCCACACTGAGGAGAAGCAGCCTATTTGAAACTCGTGGCTCAGTCTGGGAGGTAGTGTGACCACCTGCAGACAGATGGGATGCATAAATATAGATTCATTACACCCCTCGGCGTGTGTGTGTGTGTGTGATTATGTGCGTTTCAGGAGATGGAAGGGGGGGTGGTCAATGGGCACCTGTCTGGTGGTGTGCAGGCCCTATCAGGTGCAGGGGAGCCTTTTTCCATTTTCTGCGTGATTAAACTTTGAGTCGACTTCCCTGCATGTTAACATACACAGAGAAATAAAGGCTGATGACAGACAAGTGAACACACAGTCTGGTTCAAGAGCAGCCAGAGAAAACCTGTGGCTGCTGAGCCCTTAGCCTCTGGCTGTACCTTCTGCTGGGGTCAAACAAGAAAGCCCACTCGCCCTGCTGGGGGCTGCAGGCAGAAAGAGGGGGGACACGAGAGCAAACCGTTCCTCTGACTGGTCCGCCAACTGGGACGAATGTGCAGGTCCAGGATTGACTTTTTTCATCAGTCTGAGGGATGATCTCAGAAACAAACGGTACTGTCTACACAAATAGCAAGTTTATTATTACAACACTCAACACTGAGATGATAAAAGTCCGAACCAAGTTTTCTAGTGGAAAGAACCAAGTAGAGGCGGTTCAGGTGGATCAGGATATCCATGTTACTGGAAATGCCCTTTTGGAGACTTTTAAGGAATGTTACAATAGAAGGACAACCAAGAGATCACCGGAGGGATTACGTCCTTCACCGAGCCCGAGCGTGCTCTGGGACCTCCCAGGACATACTGGAACGAGTCTCTGGATAGGCAGACGGTAGAAATAGCCTGCTTGGCCTCTGCTGCCAGTAGGACCAACCCCCAGATAAGAGTGGTGGATGGCTATTATTATTATTATTATTATACATCTGAGGAAAATTATATGTAATCTACATTTCAGACAGATTTATTCATGACTTTTGAGCTACATAAACTTGTTGCTCATTGCATGACTGACTTTGATAGAGTTACATTTTGGTCCATTGTTGGATACATGCTCTGAGGGACATTGAAGGCACTCTGCAAAATGAAAGGTCTGCAAACCATTTTAACATTTCAAGTCTTCATCTTCTTCACGTAGGGTGTTATTCTGCTGTAAAATGCTTCATGCATCAGCAGTGGGCTGGCAGATTATGAGTGCTCCTCCAAGTCTGTCCACAACCCTCCAATTTCATTCTGGGTCCTCTCTGCTTATAATTCCTTTATGATGAGCCACAGCTGGATCCCAAGGCAAAAGATTCAACAACTGGAATGACAGAAGTCTACAAACACAAACACTCTAAATCCATCTGTGTCTCTCAATTACAACTAAGTGTATACAGCTACAAATGCATTATATTTTTTTGTTCGAAAAAACTGTTTATTGCTGTGTTGTTTTTAACTGGGGGCCCGGCAGTATCAAACAACTCAAGTGCTAATATGAGATCACTATAACATGTAATTTTAAGCAGTTCTGGCGTGTCTTCAAAGTGCATCAAGTAGAGTCTTTCAGTCTTTGTGATAGGATGATATTCACACACGATGGAAACCGATATTCATTGCAGTCAGCATGAAAAACAAAATTAAACTAGAAAGACAATCAGAGATTGCAGACCCCGCCTCCAATAGACTATTGGATCTTGTGAGACAGTAAACAGGGCTTCCGGATCAGAGGGGCCAAACCTGCTCTAGCTTGCTGCTCCGGAACGTACTACAAGACTCCTTCTGGACTCTTTTTCCCATCATGCCATTCGTGTCCCTCCCTCTTAAAGTGGCAGTATACAGCACAGGCACGATTCCAGATGTAAAAATAATTCTAGAATCTGGATCCAGATCCGGATCAACGCCATTCTCGGGGAGGACCGAGCCACGGACAGAACCTTGCTTGTGTAAAATTTTCAAGTCGATTGGGTTCCTAGTTTTTGAGTCATGCGCTCGGACATACAAGCAAACAAACAAACATACAAACAAACGGACCCAATTGCAATACCCTCGCCTCCCCTTCGGCGAGGGTAATGAAGAGAAACATCTCATGATCCACATATGAGTTGTATAGTATTTATTTAAATATAACAGTAAGCAGTGACAATAATGACACAACTAAAACGTGAAGCCAGAGTTTTTTCTTTTTCTAATTAGTAGCTGCTATTATTAATATTATTATTATTATTATTTTGGTTAGTTTATAATACTGCAAAATTCTGTCCCATTACTCCCAGACTGATACCAGTATTGAAAGGCGACAGTAATCAACCTGATAAGGTGAGCATCATCACACAGTGAGACATTTTTATTTTGACAATATGTACTCCGGAAAGTAGCAAAGTCTTTCTTTAAAAAAAACAAAAAGGCATTATTTCAGTGAGTGTCTCTGCAATCCAGTATTCACATGTACAAACAATCTATTTGCAAAGTGTGCCACTGAATGCTCAGAATGCCAGCAAATAATATACACCCCCCCCCCCCCCCTCCACAGCCTGAAAACAAACAGGGAACCCGGTTCAGTCCAACATGACATGTGAGGCAGAATGTGAGACTCATAATTATATACCAAACTAAAGCATCTGTCTGTTCGCTCTACATCCTGATATGCAGATCCTCCAGTCTGTAAACGAGAGACGTGCAAAAGTCCCTGCTCATAATCCACATGACCATCAGATGGCAAAGAACCTGAAGCAAAGTCCGTCGCCGCACACAGGCAGTTTCACACAATAATGTCGCTTTCAGGAGGCAAAAGGTGCACTTAAAATCTAACCTTTAATTTTAATTTAAAGGGCACATATTTTGAAAAACTCCCTTTTCCCATGTTTCTACACTATTCTGGTGATTTTGGTTCCTTATCAACCCAAAGCAGCAAAATAAAGCGTCCAGTGAATCCTTCGTAGTTTGGTAGGTCTGAAATCACCTCCTGAAACACGTCTGGAAGAAATCCCTCCCCTTCATGACGTCAGGAGGGGGAAACGTGCACAAAATGTGCGTGCACATGCGTGCGTGTGTCCCTGTATCTGCGCTCTCTTCACCGTCTCCGGTCGATCTCCATTCCTACCCTCACCTGTTGTCACGAGCTTTGGGTAGTGAACAAAAGAACAAGCGGCTGAAACGAGCTTCCTCCGTAGGGGGGCTGGCTCTCCCTGAGACGCCACGTCATCGGCGAGAAGCGCCGAGTCGAGCCGCGACTGAGAGCCGCCAGCTGACGTGCGTCCCCGTGTCTGCGTTCTGCCCGTCCACGCTCTATGGCATTTTCCCTGCATGAAGTTTATTTTTGGTGGTAATGTTCCGGGGAAAATGAGCAAAAATGTTTTAGTGTGTGGTAAACACTGAACAAGACGCTTTATGGAGCGGGAGACAGACAGACAGAGACAGACAGACAGACAGACAGACAGCGACATCAGTGCTGCGTCTGCTCCACTTAGGCTGCTGCCCCCCGCAACCCGACCCTGGATAAGCGGTTTGAAGATGGATGGATGATTCAAAGCATTTTTATTCTGTCCTGAATCCTAATAATATTACCGTCATCGCAGCGCGTGGCCTCTATGAATTTAGTTTGGGTTTCAATTTCAGAGGATTTTCTGGCAGAGCGGTTTGATACAGAAAAGAGGGACGTTGTCCTGCAGCGTCTGTTTGAGACAGAAATGAGGGACGCTGTCCTGCCGCATCTGTTTGAGACAGAAATGAGGGACGCTGTCCTGCAGCGTCTGTTTGAGACAGAAATAAGGGACGCTGTCCTGCAGCATCTGTTTGAGACAGAAATGAGGGACGCTGTCCTGCCGCATCTGTTTGAGACAGAAATGAGGGACGCTGTCCTGCAGCGTCTGTTTGAGACAGAAATAAGGGACGCTGTCCAGCAGCGTCTGTTTGAGACAGAAATGAGGGACGCTGTCCTGCAGCATCTGTTTGAGACAGAAATGAGGGACGCTGTCCTGCAGCATCTGTTTGAGACAGAAAAGAGGGACGCTGTCCTGCAGCGTCTGTTTCAGACAGAAATGAGGGACGCTGTCCTGCAGCATCTGTTTGAGACAGAAATGAGGGACACTGTCCTGCAGCGTCTGTTTGAGACAGAAATGAGGGACGCTGTCCAGCAGCATCTGTTTGAGACAGAAATGAGGGACGCTGTCCTGCAGCGTCCGTTTGAGACAGAAATGAGGGACGCTGTCCTGCAGCATCTGTTTGAGACAGAAAAGAGAGACGCTGTCCTGCAGCACCTGTTTTGTGACAGAAATGAGGGACGCTGTCCTGCAGCATCTGTTTGAGACAGAAATGAGGGACGCTGTCCTGCAGCATCTGTTTGAGACAGAAATAAGGGACGCTGTCCTGCAGCATCTGTTTGAGACAGAAATGAGGGACGCTGTCCTGCAGCACCTGTTTGATACAGAAATGAGGGACGCTGTCCTGCAGCATCTGTTTGAGACAGAAATGAGGGACGCTGTCCTGCAGCATCTGTTTGTGACAGAAATGAGGGACGCTGTCCTGCAGCACCTGTTTGAGACAGAACTGAGGGACGCTGTCCTGCAGCACCTGTTTGCTATTTTGACCAAAGACTGGCTCAGATATTTCATAAAAGTGTCTGAGAACTGCGTAAACTTGTGGAAAAAGAGTAGAACATGGGCCCTTTAAAGCGAGCCCTGCTGGTTTGGTGTGGTGGGCCTGGGAGGATTAGAAGACTCCCAGTCATCCTCCCATCTTCCTGCTCCACCCAGTTGACACATCCAATCAGGAAGTGTTTTTCCAGCACGTTTTCTCTGCAGGAGCACAAAGTAAATAGCTCACATAGAGCAGGCCTGGTGAGAGGAAATGGCCAAAGTTCACCCAAAGTACACCGAATTAGAACAAGCTTTGTGCTGCGCCCCAGAGCATTATATAAAGAAGGACATTTATAACGGCTTTGAATGCTCAAGGAATAGAAAGTAAAACTGAAGAGCAAACATTTGACCCGTGTCTGGTGGGAGGAGAGGTAAAGCCTGCTTTTCAAGAGTGCAATAAAATCTTCATGTGATTTGAATGTTCCCATCAGTATTCTGACATCTTCTGATGTTTAGGGATCCCCGAGCAGTCATGTGACCAAATCTTCCACCATAAAAGCAGGCAACAATGAAATGGAATGTGAGAGGTTTATTTTTCATCCACAGGTATTTGAAGCACATTAATTGTGTAATTGTGTTCTCCTCTAGCAGGCATTTGTAGAGTGGATTCTGCTGTCAGCTCTAAACAAAACAATTAAAGTTTGGAGTTCTGGTATGAAAAAAACCAAACAATTAGAATTTATCGGAAGGACCAGAGAAAAACTGATAACTGTACGCCATTTTTAAATACAGAAATGTATGTAAATGTCACAATTTGGACATAATTCTTTGTACCATTCACAATCTTAAAGGTTTATAATTCTATGTATAAATTCAACTGGAAAAAAACATAACATGTCCGTTAGGTCTTTACATTTTACAATAATCCTCAAACATTGTATGTTAAAGTACATGAAACTATTATTAATCCTTTATCAAGGGAAAATGATGCTGCCTAAGACAAGCAGGGGGCAACATGAAGAGAATGTAATGTGTCATTTTAGAGACCACAGAAAAGTATATCCATACTCTTTTACAATTATGAAATCAGTTTCAGAAACCGTGATTGTTACACATGCTTTCCTGTACAGGTGTGATTAATGTGTGTACCATAGATCTCTCAGCTGCCGCTGAGACCAGCATGTCCCTTTGTCACATCGGTGTGCTGACTTCCTGCTTACTGCCGTGTTTCTAGACCTCTCAGATGTTCTGTGCCGTCTCAATTTAATTTCAATCTCTGGAACAAACCTGAAAAACCAAGATTCTAATCTTCATTTTAAAGCAAAGTTTGCCTTTCAACGGCGACAATACTTTACTTCAACCATCCTGCTCATTTGCAAGAAGAATATAAACCCTTAATGAATAATAGTGTAAAGCTGTAATGCAGACAGATATATACTGCTTATTTTAAATAACATAACATATGCATGACAGTTGTAACAATATAAAATCTTCATAGGAGAAATTATCATGTAAAATATTTATACATAGACTTATTTTAGTATTCAATGAGTGAGTGAGGCATTTGTAATAAATCATGTATTCTCCTGTTTACTTCTATAATTATTAAATTGATATTTATCATTTAAAATCTTTTGTTTTAATTAATGTATATAGTCTTGGTCTTAATGCCCTTTATGGGATATGTAAAGCCCATTCCTCAGAGAGATGCTGTGCATAAAGTCATATTACTGTACATGAATGCCAAACTACTGTAAAACTGGACAAGCTGCCAGTTCATTGCAGACAGACACCTATTTTGTGTCACCGATCCACCTAAGCTGCATATTTTTGGTGATGGGAAGCTGGAGAACTACTGGAGAACCCACACAGAAACATGCAAGCTCCTCACAGAAAGACTACAAGTTGGATTTGAACCATGACCTCCTTGCTGTGAGGCAACAGCGCTTACCACTGTGCCACCGGGCCGCCGCATTCCAGCAATCATGAATCTGAACAGGAACCAAATTAAAAATATATATATTTAAGGGTTAAGCAGTATTTTAAAGGTTGCAGTAATGAAACATGACTATTAATCATTCATTCATTTATTCATTAAAAGAGAACTCTTTTTTTTTTCTGCAGCTGTGATTGAGCAGGCGTATATCCTCCTGAGAATGTCCACTACAGAGGACATGCTAGCGGGCTGGGTCTCAGGAGGCTATAGTAGTCCTGGTATTTGATATTTATTAAAGGGCCAGTATTACTGCCAATACACAGTAGCGCTTTAACCCCGGTGGGACACGAACACTGTCCTAATCGTGGCATCACAGAGCGATCCTTTCATTAGCGGTTGTACATTGCCTTTTATCCCCCCCCCCCCCCCACCCCCTGCTATTCATTTCAAATGCCCACTAAATAAGCTTGGTGTGGAAGCTGTCTGAATGTTCCTCCATGTCCATATCAGAGATGCCTCTGGAGACACACCTCAGCTGAGCAACACACATCCAACAGGGAAATCGGTTCAGTCCAACGTCACACTCGGGCTTTTTATGTCACCTAATTCTTGGATTACGTTTGACGACATGAAATGTGAAATTCGTTTGTTACTTCATACAGCACTGTGAATCCTTCCCTTAGTGGCAAAGCCCATTTTGTCAGTGTAAAGAACGTCCTTGATCATTCTTAATGACATCTAAGCTGGAAGAGGAAGTGCATTAACGGCCGGCTTGTCGTCAATGCAGCTAATTAGCACCCAGGAGGTTTTCACGAACAAAGAAATTAATAAAACAACGTTTCTATTACCTGCAAGAGGAATTCTCAAATCAAACACTGCCACATTCAAACAGGAAACGGGCAGGGGCCGGGGCACAAATGGCTGGCGTGCAGCTTTATGGGTCAAGGATGAGTATCAAAAAACATTTTCTCAAAAAGCAGTGGGAAAATCTGCACTGTGGGACAATCACTGTCCATTTGCAACACAAATTCTTATTCCTAATATTTCCCTGCTTCACGTGGCACTGTTCACTTATTTGATTTTAACTTAACATTATGTTTAACTGAGACACAATGCAGGATCTCTATTTTAATGAAGTCTGTGCCAACTAAAGTGAATTACGGTACTTCATCGGGCAATGAAACAAATTCTGTAATAATAATGACGATCAGCACACTGGTGTCGGTACCAACAAGGATGGGCTTTTCCAATCTGCTGATGTTTACCATTCCGCTCATTCCTTTATTTTAACCTCTGCCATTCTTAGTTATGTCTTTGCCAGTGTCTGTATGTTTGTTTGTTTTTTGTCAGGAGAAAAGTTCTAAACCAAATGTTATTAAATTCTGTGCAGGGGCCAAAGACAAACCCTTAAAATTCTTGTGACAAGGACGGCAACTTCTTAAACTAATTATGCTTCCTTTTGGCCTTTACAAAAATGTCTTTCTGCTCTCTTGACTCCTTTCAGAGTGGAAAGGACAATAGCACTATTTTCATGCTTTAAAAAAAATGCTTCTTCATTGTTTGAATCGCGGCCACAGACCTGTTTAAGCTCTTAAACTTGATTTCAAGGTTTACAATTTTCTCTAAAACTAACTTAGTATATAAATACAAAGGTTTATTTATTTATGGAATAAAAAAAACAAGTGAACTTCAGTAAAACTCTCATTCCCAGTCATGACATTCATGACTGGGAAAACCAGTGTGGAGGGGGAGAATTTTACCATTAAAAAGTGGAATTTGAAACCACACCATAATATATATACTTAAATATAAGGCTTTACAGAAATAACTGAAGAACTTTATTTTTGGTTCTTGCTTCAGGCATAAGCAGTTTGAAACTTTGTAGACGCCCATTTCTGCTAATTGATTATTGATTATTTTTTGTTTCTAGCTTAGCTCTCTTCATTACACACATGATGAAATTGAAAATAATATATATATAGATACACCAATAAGAACTGGGCAGTGAATGAAGTTTGCTGTTAAACAAAGGTTAAAGGTGACGGGCGTAATTTTTGCTTTTCCCCTCCACTCAACTGCTTCCAGAGGAATGGCAGCAGGAAGCTGGAGAGGATGCATCGCGGAGGTGACGAGGAAAAGCAAACACCGGGCTGATGATGATGCGGTTCCTGGAAGACGGTGACCCAGATCTCAAAATGATGCCTCTTTTCTACAATTAACTAGCACAGGTAACATTTTTATAGATATTATATTACCAGTATATGCGACCCGATTCCTATTAGAAATGATAAATGTTTATTTTATTTTATTCTCACACGCCTATAATGTTATCTCAATCTGAACGCTGACATTTCTTCCTTCCACAGGAGGAATCGCTTCTAACGCAACATTCTTGGGAATGCAGCCATCCCTCAGACATTTAATCTCCTGCAGCCCATCCATCAGCCTTCAGCACGAGAGGCTGACATGTTCCGATAGCAGCCCGCTAATCTCGTGGGAAGTGCCATTGATCCGACTCAGCGCCAGAAGGAGAAACAGGGAAGAACTTTTCCTCCCTTCACACTTTGAATCAGGACATTTGCCTGTTTTCCCTGATATAAATCACGTGCATGAGGATCCGTTCTATTATCTGGCGCTCCTTCCTGACTCACGCAGCTCGTGCACGTATTAAAACACGCAAACACAATAACGAGAGGTTGAACCTACAGTGCGCGATCCGGCGTGGCTGCCACTGTCTGCGCGTCAGTCCGCTGAGGCAGGCTTTGAGCGCCGTGTCCCGCAGCATGCAGGAGGAGGACGGGCTGGACGTGTAGAAGTCCAGCACCTGCCCCGGACCCACGGCCAGCATCTGCCCCGGACCCACGGCCAGCACGTCCACGCAGTCAAACATGGTGCCGCTCAACTAGTCCTGGTCGTTACGAACAGAGAAAACAAAAACAAAAACAAAGAACAGCAGCGTAAGCGCACACAACTCCATCCAACCCCCCCCCCCCCCCCCCTCGTCTAGGTGAGGCAGATTTCGCTTTTCTCCGTCGTCCTGCAGCGGAATCATGAATTATTTCGGACCAAAATGCCCCACGACTTTTTCTAAAAGCTTACTTGCCATGTTCTCGCTCCGCGTTCGGTCTGCGCTTTGGCACGGAGGTCCAAGCAGGAGTCCTCCATGCTGATACAAGCAGCATCCCGCCGCGTCGTCTCCGTCCCCGTTACTGACGGCGCAGAGCGCAGCGGCGACGCGTAACAGGGACGGTGCTAGAAAGTCCGCGTTCTGCTCTCCGATGACGGATGGATTACCCCCCCCCCCCCCCAGCTCATATCCAACTAGTTTGGGGAGAGAGAATGAAAGATTGAATTGACTAATATATGCGAGTGAACTTTGTTTGAACCCTTTTGAGGCTTCTGACCTTCAAATGACCTTCACTGCAGCTCGGCAGGCGGAGCAAGGCGGAGAGAAGAAGCGCAAGGGGGGGAATAGATCTACTCTCTCTGGGAAATAAAAATTACACGATGATGAGACGAAGTATTTGGACTAAGTTCTACCTAAGCTTGAACTCTGAACGCTCTGAGGTGTCACAATTTCAGAAAAATAGTTTTGTTTTGTTTTTACAAAGAGAAATGCCAGTGTGCTTTCCTGGTTGCACATATACTATAGTTTATAGTATATATAGTATATATTTGTTATAGTGGCGAACAAACCCCATTTATAACACATTTGTGTTGACAAACTGCAGCAGTGAGAGATGATGGACAGCTCAGTGCAGAGAAACATTTATAGGAAACATCAATGATCCATGGCGGAAACCTCATTTTGACATTTGTAAACTTGCTTATGTTTCCTGGCCATGACACATCTCTCCACAAAAATACATTCATGTTACGGTAGTGTTGTGAGATGTGTGTTGCTCCTGCATTAAGATATACAGCTCAGTGTGTGAATGCGAGTGTGTGTGTGCGCGTGGCTTAGGTGCACCGTGTGTGGGTGAAGAGTGAAGCCGTGGAGCGGACATATGCTGTATGTGTGAGAGACAACGAGGCAGAGAGACGGCGTTATTAACTGTGTGCAAGTTGGGTAATAAAGCCTCATGAATCTCTGGGAAGGCTGGCGTTTCCCTTTCGCATTGCTACACACTTCCTTTGTTCACCAGCGTGAAGTAAGGGAGTTAACCCCGGGGGGAAAGCAGGTGTCCCCGGTGTCCCCCAACCACGGTCAGGAGACAAGAACTGGAAAGGTTAACACTGGCGACCACGACGCAACTCTCAAGTTGTGAAAAGAATGGTGAGCAGCAAAACAAAAAGGACAATAACAAGTAAAGCCGAGTGACTGTAATACACTGTAATCAATGTTCCCTCTGATGTTTCATGTGTCTGAGCAAACCCACAAAGTCTCTGAGCAGACCCTCAGACAAATGTGAGCAACATCATAACAATACATTTTATGTTGAACGCACTTTATATTTGAAAGCAAACCTCAATAGTATCAAAAAAACCATAAAATAAAATCAACAAATAAAACATAAAATTAACAAGCAAGGGAGGTACAACATGTTTTTTCTAAACAAGTAAGGAAGAGGAAAGGTGTTAACTGTGGATGATGAGGAGTATATATATTTATTTCTATATGTATTTTATGGTTTATTATTCCAAGTATTTATGTTGAATATTTTGCTATAAACTGAATAATAATCAGAAAGGGGTAGGAATTTTTTTTCTCAAGTATTCCACTTCTTCTTACTCCTTTTTTGAACTGTGCTGTGTTTTGTTCTGTTTGTTCTGTATGTACAAATACTTACATATTTTTATACATGTAAGTATAAAATAAAATTAATTAATTCATGTGTGCACTGTGGTCGGGAGAGAGTCCTGGAACTCCTCGTCTGCAAAATACAGGATATAACCTCATTTGTCCTGTGTCCCTCTCATGTCTCCAATGGTTGGACACGTTCATTAACACGTTTAGTTCATTAAACTAAGTTCTCTTTCACATTCTGCTCTGGATGCTTGAGATGTAGCACAAACAGCTGAGATGTTTAGCTTCTAGATTTTAGTGCTGCAGCACCACGTCTGAAAAGCTGCTGATTGACCCACGTTTAAGTTTTAGGGTGCTTTCACACTGCCGCTGTTTGCTCCCTTTTAAACTGACCAGAGTTCCTTTCATTGGATAATCCGCTCTGTTTGGGCCAGTGTGAACGCGCATCCGGACTCTGGAGAGGATCCAAAAAGTCCACCTGAAAAGGAGGGTCTCGGTTCCTTTCGGCGGAGCAAAGGCTGGATCAGCTGTACGTAGTGACGCTACGCGGTGCGTCTCCGGTAGAGGAAGTACAGCGAGTACTTCAAGCTGCTCTGCAGGGGAAGCTCAGTTACCAGAAAAACTAAAAGTGGTGAAATATGTACCGCTGTGTGTAGATTTAATTAACTAAATATGCGTTATAATACTTTAATCTTTTGTTCAGAACCAGATACTTATCACCGGTAACTGACACGACTTCTCCCCCCAGCGCCACGGAGCACAGGCGTCGAAACTGGATGGTCATTGGATAAATGTTGGGCTTTGTCCCGCCCATCAGCGTCTCTGGGGCATGATGATTGGATGATCTGTCTGCGGCAGTGATTTTGATTGACAGCAAAGCATAAAACCCCGAAGCATTTTACAAGCGTTTCATTCCGTTGTTGTGAACTGAGCCGGAGACTTTACGGATCCACAGCGACTTTGTGTTTGTTAAAAACGACTAGCGTTGTGTAACATTTATGATGTAGGCCAGAACTAAATGAGATTCCCTCCATGAACGAGCAGCAGCCGTAACTAGCGCACAGCAAACCAAAAAAAACGTTGTCCAATCGACGAGCGCCGCTTTCAGCCACGCGACGCTGCTCCGAAAGTTCTTTTCACGATGAAATCACAGTGTGAACGCAGACCTCCCAAAGGAACCGAGTCCTCTTGGTGCAGTGTGAAAGCACCCTTAGCCTCATTATGGACTTGAATTCAACACATTCACTAGTAATGACCACCAGAATTTGGGTTCTGCAGAAAAGCCTCACACTTCTCTGCCAGAGCAGCAATGTCTGCTGCTCCACACTCAGAGCTCAGTGCCTCGACGTCAAAAACAGACGACTCCTCCTTCATCCTCCGGAAAACAAGCGTTGCTCGAACAAGAAAACATCTGCCCCAGCCTCGCCGTTTCTTCTTCTGTTTGCGCTCCAGCTAAAAAGAATCGCATCTTCTCTTCACCCTGGCATGCTAAGATGACGTCACCGCCCGTTCGCCTTGTCATTATTATAATTGAATTTTAATGAATTGAACTCTTGCTACTTGCTATCATACAGTTTCCTTAGTAAATTTGAAATAGGGGTATTTATATGATTGTTAATGTCTCGTCATCTAAAAAATATAACAGTGAGATGTACTTTATGCTTTGAATTCAAATCAATTCAATTCAATTCTATTCTATTTCTACAGCGCCAGATCACAACATAAAGTTATCTCAAGGCACTTTACAGGATTAGCAGGGAAAGACAGAACCCAACTTGTCCCACAAAGAGCAAGAACTTTGGCAACGGAGGCAAAGAAAAACTTGCCTATAACAGTCAGAAACCTTCGACAGAACCTAAGGCTCATGGTGGACGGCCATCTGTCTGACCAGCTGGGTTGAGAGAGAGAGAGAGAGAGAGAATGAATGACAGGTAGGAGGAGAGTCAAAAACAAGGAGATGAATAGGGAAGTCAAAAACAAAATGTATAAAGCTGTAAATGCTAATGCTAGCGATATGGGCATCAGTGCTGAGGGCCACAGGTCCAGGTTCTGCAGCACCACGGACAGAAGGACCTGAAAGAGAAAGAGGGACAAACAGAGAGAGAGAGAGCACAAGACTACGGGAAGAGAGAGAGAGATGACTCACATATACCGTATTTTTTGGATTATACGTCGCTCCGGATTGTAGGTCGCACCAGCCAAAAAATGCAGAAAAAACCATATATAGGTCGCACTGGAGGAAAATTTATTTGATAAAATCCAACACCAAACAACATATAGCACAAAGAACATGCTAACACGTTTACCAAAATATCAGGTTTTATTCCGAATCACGAAATCCAAGGAAATCTTCATCCTCGGTGTCACTTTTGAACAACTCCCCCAACTCGGCAGGTAGACAAGACGCCGCTTCCTCTTCTACGTCGCTTACATCAGACTCGTCGTCAGTTGCAGTTCCAATTATTCCAGCCTTTCTGAATCCCGACAGGATGGTTGCGGTTGTCACTGAAGCCCATGCTTTGTCGATCCATTCAATGACTTCCAGGAAAGTTGCATGGTGCATTCTACCGGTTGCCGTGAAGCTGTGCTCTCCATCCGTCATCCACTGCTCCCACAGGTTACGCAAAACTGCCTTAAAGCTCCTATTCACGGAGATATCAAGTGGCTGGAGTATTTTGGTTAAGCCTCCAGGGATGATGGCAGGTATGGAGTTTAAAACTTTTAATTTATTTTTCAACTGTGGTGTGATGTGCGCTCTCATGCTATCCATCACAAGCAGAGCTTTACGTGCTCTAAAGAAGCCATCCGGTCGCTTATTGTAGCACTTTGTAAGCCACAAGTTCATCATTTCTTGATCAATCCACCCTTTCTCGTTCACGGCGACTGCAACTGAGGAGGATTGGATTTTTGGCATGGTTTTTCGTTTGAAAATGACCATCGGTGGCAGTTTTGATCCGTCTCCACAACATGCCAGCACCACTGTGAAGTGTGATCTCTCATGACCAGTTGTAACGATATTCACACTTTTTTGCCCTTTCTCTGCAACACTTCGGCCCATGGGGATGTCAAAAGTGAGGGGGACCTCGTCCATGTTAATAATATGATCCGGTGTCACGTTGCGATCACTTACATGCTTTTCAATGAACGCGCGGAAACTGTCAACCTTGGCTTGGAAGCCCGCTGGCAGTTTTTGGGACAGTGTCGTCCTTGCTCTGATAGAGAGGCGTTTGCGCTGCATGAAGCGGTAACACCAAGAAGGTCCTCCCGCAAAGCCGTTTATATTCACCTCCTTGGCAACCACTTGGGCGTGGAGACGCAACTGCACCGTTGACAAACCTCTCCCAGAAGCACGTTGTTCAAGCACCCATGCGTGAACTCGTTCCTCCAACTGCGGCCACCTAGCTTGTCGCCCGCGATTAGCTTTCTTTGTTTTCTTCATTTCAGTAAGCGTAACCTCCGCTTTTCGCCAGTCCCTTACAAGTTTTTCGCTCACTCCAAACTTTCTTTCTGCTGCTCGATTGCCGTTTTCGGCTCCATATTTCACTATCTGAAGCTTGTAAGCCGCGGAATATGACTTTCTTTTCGGCGCCATTTTCATTCAGCCCTTCTAATTTGTGTTTTTAGATAACAGGTGTGACAGATAACTCTGAACCTCCAGAAACCGCGACAGATTCTGACGGGTCACAGAGTTCCCTGTAACACCTGTTATAGAAATGTGTAGGCTACTGTCTCTGCGCTCACAGATTTTGTAAAAAAAAGCATATATAAGTCGCTCCGATTTATAAGTCGCACCCCCGACCAAACTATGAAAAAAACCGCGACTTATAATCCGGAAAATACGGTATTTATAACACGAATAATCAGATAAAGAGGGAAGAGCTCAGTGTGTCATGATGTTAAGCCACCAGTGCTGGCCTATGACAGCAGATTGATTATTGTATTGATTAACTGTAAGCTTTGTTAAAAAGGAAACGCTTTAGTCTACTCTTGAACATAGAGATGGTGTCTGTCTCACGAACCAATCAGGGAGCTGATTCCACAATAAAGGAGCTTGATAAATGAAAGTTCCGCCCCCCAGTCTGCTTAAGGAAATTTTTGGAACCAACAGCAGCCCAGCATTTTGGGACCGCAGGGTTCTAGTGGGGCAACATGGCACAATCAGCTCTGTGAGGTAAGGAGGGGCCTGGCTGTTGAGGGTTTTAAAAGTGAATCAGGACTGACTGAAGGGTCCCAATACTGAAAGCTTCAGCCGAGAAATATCGTCCTAAGCTTCAAATATGACATGACATCCCACCCAAAAATGTAATGTAATGAAAAACATTGATAAATGATGATAGAGTTATAGTATCATAAGGTAAACACAACACTCTTAGCATGCTGAACTCCAGAAGCACACTGTGATAGTATTCGATAGAGCAAAGGCAGTTTGAGAAAGAGAGGCAGGCTGAAAGTTCCACAACACCCCCCCCCCCCCCCCCCCCCCCCCCCGAAAGAGTTCATGAATATTACAGCCAGCCTACAGCTGTAACGGGAAACCCTGGTCCCCCTTGACACACACCAGCTGACCCCCTGCAGTTCAGCCTGTGTAACAGTAACCCCGGGACTCTCCCACACACACACAGCCCGGTCAGAGCACGTAATGAATACACCTGAAAATCCACCTGTAATTAGAAGGTGATAATGAGCCAATCCATCAAGATAAGCCACTTTTTGGCATCAATGCTCAGCAGCTCTTGGCCACCATTGCCAAAACTCAGTAGACTGTGACAATACACAGAGTAGCTGATCATTTAATAAGGCCGGGCAAAGCCTAACATCTTTGACAACGACACGCAGGCAGCGGCTGCTATATTCACTCTATATACTACCAGTAAGTGGATAACTTATCCTCTTAATGTGTTCCTTAAAAGTACCCTTTTAATTCCCATTTGTTCTCCAAACGAAACCCATATTTTATATCATATTCATGAGGAGCTATGAATTTTAATGCTCACAATTCATCCATGGGTCAAAGCACGTTTAAGCAGCTATATTTAGTTACTCTTGTACTAAGTCTATTGGAAATTTAATTGAAGCTGCATGGCAGAAGCAAATATATTTTCCATTCTTGTTGCTGAAAGCTTCATCAGAATTATGCCTTTGTGAAGCAACGTGATACGCAGTGTGACACTGAAGCTACGGATTAATTTTAATCTGCATCATTAGCATAAATTATTTATATTCAAAGTGTAAAGGGGTATGCATATAAACACGCTCTTATTTAAGACATTTTTAATCTTATAAAAGGCGAGTTGCACATGGATAACTGTTTAAAAATGAATATTAGGTGTAAGGAGTAAGATCAACAGCTACAAGGTCAGATTTAAAGCTGTATGATGAACCAGACCTCAGTGGCTTCCAGCAAAATCCTGATACAATAGAAACATTCTTAAACAATGCATGGAGGTTTTGTAATATCAGGTGAGGAAAAAATATTCAAAAAGAACATAAAGTGCTACTTTAATCTCTTTTGGAATTGTTTTTCCTCCTCTGTAGGTAGAATGAAAAGAGCTGTAAAAGAGCCAGTGAAGCTACAGAGAACACATTGGAGCTTTTAAT
The DNA here is from genome assembly GCF_040956055.1 of Brachionichthys hirsutus. Lineage (NCBI taxonomy): Eukaryota > Metazoa > Chordata > Actinopteri > Lophiiformes > Brachionichthyidae > Brachionichthys > Brachionichthys hirsutus. The sequence continues at coordinate 11,576,484 of NC_090909.1, forward strand.
CAGAAGTCCAAAATGCACTAGGTTATGTTTTTGCTGGTGTTGGTTTGCGTGTTCGTCTGACTGTCTGTCTGTTAGCAACATAACTCAAAATGTTACAGACAGATCTTTATGAAATATGCAGGGAATGTTGGATATCCTAGCAGGAATATGTGATTAAATCTATTTGCTGATATTATGGATCACTTTGAATTTTTCTGTAACATTGCAGTCAAAGGAGCTTCAAAATTAGTTGGTGGGCGGGTTTCCCTCAAAATATTACCGGTAAATGAATTAGACAAAATCACCACAGCATTGACTTCACCAGGCTTTATGTGGTCGCGTTGCTTCTCAAGAGATCATGCTAAATTGTGCTTTCGTTGCTCCCTCTGGCACAAGACCCTTCATGAGATCATGGATTTTGTGATGCCCTGTCATGTGTTAATATGGCGGTTTGCACTTCTTTGAGATTCAAGATGGTTTATCTATTCTAGAGTCAGTGTGATAAAAGCTTTTTAATCAGTTTTGATGTCCGAATTCGTGAAGATCTTTGCTGTGGCTCATTGGTAGCGCAGTTGATGACTAATCAGAAGTTCAGTGGTTTGATACCAAGCCAATGTGAGTCTCCATGTGAACATATCCTTCAGCAAAATACTGTCAGTGGTTATGGATCCTGATGAGCAGGTGGCACCTTGAAAGGCCATCTCTGCCATCACTGTGGGAATGTGGAAGCTGGTTTGCTTCGTGAAGCACTTTTTAGTGGTCAGTCAGGCTAAAATGGGTTACATACAGTCCCAATAAAAGCCCATTTACCATTAAGCTATTGACTTGAGTTACTTCGGATGAGGGTATTGGTCCTATCCATTGCCAGAGGCAGCAACAGCTCACTGAAGAGTAATTTCCTGTATCTGTCTGTCTGTTTGTTTGTCCGCCCGACTGTCTGTCTGTCTGAAATAGTAAGGAAAGTTTTGAGCAATCTAAATGCAGGTGTGTAGAGGTCAATGTGTATAGGCCAGTGTTTCCCAACCTTTTTTGAGCCGCGGCACATTTTTTACATTTACAAAATCCTGCGGCACACCACCAACCAAAATGACACAAAATGACACTCTATCAGTACATATTCGATTAGATGACCTTTATTATAATACATATAGTTAATAATATAGTTTTTAATGTATTTATACTTACTGGGAAACCTGGGGCTGATTTGATGAATACAAAATGGATATCCTGGCAGTAATGGTATAAAGACACACACGAAGCTCTTCCTCATCAGCTCTCAGTCTCTCTCTGTTTTTAGTTTTTATCGCAGTCGAGCTTGAGAAGCTCAGCTCACACAGATATGAGGTTGAAAATGGTTTTGTTGGCGAGAATGTGGAACTCCTTGGCAACAGATAACCAAAAACTGTCTAAAGGGAGATCAGCAAAGTTGAGCTTTAAACCCCGATCTTGTTTCAGATCAGTGAGTTCCTCTTGCTCCTTTAAAGTCAGGTCCTTCCCAGCACCGGATGCTGAGCTGTGTGGGTTCGTAACGCAGGCAAGGCATTCTGTGGAGGCTGAATAGAAATAAAATGAACTTCTCCTCAAGAGTTTTCAAACGTGTGCAAATCACCTCGCACATTGCATCAGTGTTGCCATCACGCAGTTTCTCGCTGCATATGTTGCTGCCAGAGCTGCACCTTTAAACGGAATCCGTTCATTTTATCAGTGCTTGGAAGCAGGTTTTCATTTCGGCCTTGCATCCGTGTGTTCAGTTCATTCAGATGATGAAATATATCAGGCAGGTACGCCAGCTTTGCACAGCACTCATCACTTGCAAGCAGCTTTGAGTAATCAGACCTCTCGTTTGTCAGAAAAACAAGCTCGTACACACGGACCAGCACTTTGCACCGCGACAGCCACCGGACCTGCGTGTGGAACAATAACACTTTATGCTCCGCTCCCACTTTAGCTATCTCTTTGGCGGCATCAGGGCCGAGCATCTTGTTTACCTTTACAAGCTGGCAGTATTAATGTTTCTGCCACAGTGTGGGACTTTTTTGATTGAGCTACAAGTTCAGCAACACGGTAGCTAGCTTTGAGGGCTCTCTCGTTTACCTTTGTGGTTTTTCTAAAAAGAGTTGCCTGTTTGTCATTGTTTGTACGTAAGCGTACAAAATAGTCCATCGGCTTGTTTTGAACGGAAGGGTGTTCCGTTTGGAGACGGCGTTTGAGCTTGATTGGCACCATGGAGTTATTGGATAGCTTCTCACCACACACCAAGCCCAGCGGAGTCGGTGCCGTTGCATCCCCGGTGAAAGTAAATCCAAATGAAAGATAGCTTTCGCTGTATTGCCTCGAGCTCACCGTCTTTTCTTTTTTCTTTTGTCGACCACTCATACTAGGCCTTCATCTGGGTCTGAATTTTGTCCAAGGCCCTGTTCGGCATTTGCATTTTCTCTTCTCAAAAACCTCTCCATCACTGTCACTACTCGTCTTGCTGTGATCCCAAACTGTCACGTGTCACGACAAGGATGACCCTCCTTTAAGGGGAACCGAAGCACTCACAAAGTGTGTAGTAGGCAAAAGCCAAAGCACGAAGACCAGTTTTTTTGGGAAATATTTCTTTTCTGTTTTTTAATAAATGCTTTTTTATTTATTTTCACACTCTAAATGCAGCGCAGTTGAGTGACATTTATTTTGAAGTGTGCGCTCTTATTTTGAAGTGCAAGGAGAAGTTGCTGTACTCGAGTTAGCGGCAGAGAGGAACGCAGCGACACCGTGCTCAGGTCTGAAGAGCGATCTACGGGCGGCACACACACTTTATTACAGCACGGACACCCGACAAGGGTTAATTAGGTGATATTTAAAAAAGAAAAAAGAAAATTCGGTGATATTAGAAAATTTATCACGGCACACCGGTTGGGATACACTGGTATAGGCAGCCAAAACAGTTACATTGGCTGTTTAAAATTTAGCATTATTTATTAATATTTCCAAATCCCCTCTTTGAATAATAATAATGCATTGATTTTATTTTGTGCTATTCTAGATACTCAAAGACGCTTTACATTGTATGTGCATTATTCATTCACTCCATACTTGGTAATATGACAGGGGCGAGGCTGCCAATTTGTGCCATCACTCCTCCTGACCACCACCGACATTCACTCGCTCAATACTTCACACAGTAATGCAGTAAATAACTGCCGCCCTCATTAACCACTGGGAATACTGAAGGCTGGTACCAAATAGCAGAACATTGACGACTAATTCAATCAGAATGCCCTAGGGCGGCTCGGCATGGCTAACTACATCACCGTTAAGCATCTTGATTTTGTCAGAATTATAGAAAATGACAAGTGAACTCAACATGAACCAGAGTAAGAGTGGAATCCTCATATAGGCATTTCTTAATCTAAGCAGGGCAACACCAGAAGATCAATACTCTTCAGCCATACTCCTTTTTTGCTCTTTTGTCCCTGTGAGTATGGAGAAAAGAACTCCCAATATCACAATACACTCCTCTGTTGCACAGGTAGTCAGATAAAGATGTCAGGGTTTCCCACCAGTAACAATGTACTGCATCAATGGTTGCCTTGTTAATTTTTGATCATCTTCAAATAATTAAGTAGAAAAGCACTCAGAGAGCGCAGACCTCTGCCAATCAGCTCATTTGCCTCCAAATTGGATTTACACTGTGCACATAGCGATCTGGATCATCATCAAAAGGTTCTAAATTGTTCTTTGTGTCTTTATACACCAACAATGAAATCGAGTCTTTGAGCGAGCTCCCTCTCAATGGTCAGCATGGCTAAACTGTTAGCCTGCCCTGTGACATGGTGGACCGCAGGCAGTCTTAGATGATTTTCATTTTCCTGAAGGGACGCTCTCCTCCTGCTACAGTCACTGGCAAGGACAAGAGAATGTGCAGCAGGATGCACAGGCCAACATAAAAGCCCCATAGAGGGCATTTAGCAGGGCTAGGGGTCCCAGCAGGTCTTCATCAAATGTTACTGCATATATTTTCTTCAAGTTACGCTGAGAAGTATTTTTATATACTCCTCTGACAGGTTTGTGCTTGATGCATTGATGCTTATCTGGAATCTCCACAGTACAGAAAACTCACCAACACTCTTCTTCACTGATGTAAATCTCATACTTGGCTGAGACACAACACGGTCCAATCGAACCCAAAGCATGCAGCCGGACCGAGTCTGTTCAGTGTTCACCTTCTTCGTGCTTGCTGCCCCCTGCTCCCTCCCTCCCTCTTCCCCTCTCTCCACTCACTCTCTCTCTGATGATGATGAATATATTTATTAGATAGAATGTTAGAGTACAAGTACAGTCACACAGTAGCATGTATTACAGTACAAGTACAGTCAAACATCCTGTCTAAGAGGAGCATTTCTAAAAAGCCCTTGCGGTCTTGTTCCCCTTGAAAGTCCTTCGTACATAAATCATCGACATTTAACAATACAAATAAAATTAAAATAAATTACTCCACAGATGCAAAATAACAATAAAATAGAAATACACATAATATGTACAACGTAGGTGGACAAAAAGGGGGTAGGGAGTTGATCCGGAGAGAGTCGTGATGACTATCTCCGTTTCTGTCCCCCTGAAAGGTGTATTTTTAGGGCCGTTTTGAAGGAGGCCAAAGAGGTGCATGTTTTGAGGGCAGGAATCAAACAGTTCCACCATTGGGGGGCAGTATTGTAAAAAGATGATTTACCCATGTTAGTCCTGTAGGAGGGGGTAATCAGGTTGTTGTTTGAGCTCCCTCTAGTGTTGTGGCTGTGGGTGTCACTAAATCTGTGGAGGTGTTTATTCAGGTATGCAGGGATTGAGGGGACTGAGGGCAGAGCAGCGTCGAGTATTTTAAATGTCAATCCCATTTTGAGCTGTTTAACCCTGTCTTCGACCCTGAGCCATTTTAGGCCAGCAAAATGTCCAGGAAGAAGGTGGGTCATGGGCCCCAGATTGAGGAGTAGCCAAATCAGTTTGTTTTGGGAAGTTTGGAGCCTGGTTTTCAGGGACATGTTGATGTTTGAATACCAGGAGGTGCAAGCATAGTCAAAGAGGGGCTGAACGAGGGCTCCAGCAAGCGTCCGGAGAGCACTTTTGTTAACAAAAGTAGACATTCTGCTCAAACATCTTGTTCTCTGATTGACTTTGTTGATCACCCTAGTTGCCATAGTATCACCAGAAAGGTATTTGTCAAGAACACAGCCCAAATAGGTAATCTCTTCTATGCTCAAGACTACTGTATTATCGACTGTCTCTCTCCCTCTGTGTGTTTATGTTTAGAGATGCACTTTTGCAGAGTGCTATCAGAGGGCTCTGGAGCTTTGAGTGGATGATGAACAGTGCAGGGTTAATGTTTGGTTCAGGCAGTCTCTTGATCTTTTTGTTGATCATCAGCTCTAGAACTAAACACCAGAAAGTTCCTATGTGGAGCCTTGACTTGAGCTCTAGCTTAGAGACTCATGACATGACTTGGCCTCCCTGCTGTATGGTACCGAGGTCTCTGTACGAACTGGCTACAGACCAGCTTCCTTAGTCAGGCTGAGAGTCTCGACTCAACTTGTCTGCAGAAAAACTGGGTAAAGTAAATCGAGTACAACAACATTGACAAACTCATTAATCTTTAGGATTTTAGCAAACAACTAAGAAGTAATGTATTTCCCTGTACCTTTCCATGATAATGCCATGATTTTCATCTCTGTGTGCATTTTGAAGTTAGTCTGCACGATGTGGAGTATCCCTAGTCCTTAAGTAATAATAATGCATTGGTTTTATGTAGTACTTTTCTGGACACTCAAATACGTTTAATTTTGCATCTTTCATTCACACCATTCTTGGTGGTGGTAGCTCCCGTATTTTCCGTACTATTAAGCGTGCCCACTAAATGAAAGAAGAAAAAACGATTTTGTACTCATATAGGCCGCACCCATCTATAAGCCAGATGTTTTCACATTGTAACATGAGATATTTTTACAAAGATTTTTACTTTTAATGAAATAAAAGCTTTTTTTCCAAATAGTGCCTGTAAAACGACAAATACAGCAGCCTACCAGAAGTCATTGATCGCTATCTTCATCTTCCTGCTGTGCACTAAATCCAATAAACACGTCTTCTTCAGTGTCGGAACTGAACAGCCTCAAAATTAGTTCACAAGAACTCAATCTCTCTTTTGTCACTCTTCATGTCACTTTTCAGTTTTTCACGCTGTCGTCTCCAATGTCTCACCATCGATTCAATGATGACAAGCTGACAATCAGCAGCTGCTTCCTTCTTCAGTAGCCAGATCGATCGTCTTTAACCTGAAAGCTGCATCATGTGCATTTCTTCATGCTTCATAGTTCCGTGATGAGGGTGGGTGCAGACCTGTTTGCCGCCAATCAAGGAAAAGTCGATTATTTTAGCCATTTAGAGTATTTTGAGATAGAAAAGTGTATTCTATATTATCGACACTTCACAATGATGGAATAAAGTAAGACAAATATATTGGAACAAATTTGTTTGATAAATCTTGTGGTGTTATTCAATTCAATTCAATTGTATTTCTATAGCGCCAGATCACAACAGAAAGTTATTTCAAGGCACTTTACCGGAGTAGCAGGGAAAGACAGAACCCAACTTGATCCACATTTTGCCGTTGATCCACAATGGCAACGGAGACAAGGAACAACTTCCCTTTAACAGGCAGGAACCTTGGACAGAACCTAAGGCTCATCGTGGACAGCCATCTGTCTGGACCGGCTGGGTTGAGAAGGGGCGACACAGAGAGAGAGAGAATATCAGTGTAAAAACTGAACCCTTGCTCTGTGCTTTGCTGCAACTACCAGGCACTATTTGCGTTGCCACTTAAGACGCTTAGAAAAACCTCAGGAATAACAGCAAGATATATTTCCTGTGATTAGTCATCTTTATCTCAGGCCTTGACTATATTTCAAAGAGTTTGCATCATCTGCAGGGCACAAACCTGAGTACAGCAAAGCGTCCTATAGATGGGAGCCAAATTTAGCACTGGAAAGTTCATGTTGGCCTGTGTTTGCCTTCCAGATCTTGAGCTCCAGCTCATTATCCCTGCCCCCTGCACATCCCTTACTGTGATGAAATCTACCCCTCATGGCTCATTTTAGAACCCCTCCTCCACTCTCTCACCACCCACCTCCACCAAAAAAAGAAGCAATCTCTGAAGCGAGCCGCATCTCTGCTGGCCCTGTCAAACATTGAGATGCTCTCTGGCTGCTTTGTGCTGCGGACCTCTCGATGAAAACAGAGCTCTCAGAACTGCTTTTCCATTGCCTCATCGTCTAAGGGTAATAAATAAGAGCCTGGACAGCTAGACAAGCTGCTACAGGGCAAGAATAAGAATGATGCCGTTAAAAAGGCCAGCTTTTAATTGAAGTCCATTCAAGGAATAGTTGCATGCTGTGCCTATTAATGAACGTATAAAAGGAGCCATGTTCTTTAATTATGGACAGCTACAATGGTGAATGCACTATGAGCACATGGAGAGGAGACTCCATGTTAAGATATGCACCAGCTCTGCCATTAATGGTACCTGTTTGTTGTCTGACTAAGGAGCCAATTTATTTCCCAAGAGAGAACTCGCTTGGATTTTATCCCAGAAACCATTTCTTTCTGTTATCATGCAGATTCTCATGTCTCAGAGTAGATAAACACTAAAACCAGCCTACAGGTGCAATAAAATCACATCAATAAAATACTCTATGCTCTGTAATCAAAACCGCTGTGATAACAGGCTGTTTATTGTTTTGGAGAGTGAACACCAAAATATGTATTTCCAATTTTCCTTCCCTTAGTTTTGCTGCGTTTTTAAATGTTTCTCTCATAGTTGATTGCAGACTATTAACATTTATGTATACACATTGGTTGACTCTTGACAAAAAGTCAATGAGGTTTGAAGTCTTTTGACAACCTGAGAATGAAGTGGCTTGATGATGGACTTGAGGAAGTCTTTCATTACCATCGCCAGATCTGGGTTTCTCTCATGTAAAAATCCCTTGCTATTAAAACCCCATGTCCAGTATGATTATGGAGAATAACCAGAGTTACTTGCAGCTGTTCAGGCACCTTTCTAAACAGTTGATCATGTTTAAACAGCGTCTGAAATGTTCAGCAGCAGGTATGCAAAGGATTCACCGAGTGAGCCGCAACGTCTGGTACTGAATGAGTTAACAGGCCTGGGGATGAAAAGCAGCCCTGCCGGAGTCCAACATGCACCTGAAACAGGTTTAACTTATTGCCAGCAATGGGAACCATGCTCTGACTTCGATCACACAGGGACCGGACAGCCTTCAGCAAATGGCCCCGAACCCCATACTCCCGTAGCAGCCCCCCAAAAATACTCCAAGGGATGCAGTCAAACGCCTTCTCCACATCCTCAAAACCCATGTGAACTGTTTGGGCAAACTCCCACAAACCCTCGAACACCCGATGGAGGGTGTAGTGTTGGTTGTGTTCTACAGCCGGGACGAAAACCACATTGCTCTTCCTGCATCCGAGGTTCGACTATCAGTCTGATCCTCCTCTCCAGCACCTTGGAATAGACTTTCCCCAGGAGGCTAAGGAGCGTGAGCTCCTGTAGTTCCAGCACATCCTCCCGGCCCCCTTCTAAAAAATAGGAACCACCGCCCCGGTCTACCAGTCCAGAGGTACTGTCCCCGACTGCCATGCAATGTTAGAGATGTGTCAACAAAGACAGTCCCTTCACATCCAGAGACTTAAGATGCACAGGGCAGATACAGCTGCCCTGGGGCAGACTGACAGAAGCGAGGCTGCTGATTTGCACCATCGGACCTCCTGACCAGCACCGACATTCACTCGCTCACTACATTCACACAGGAAGTGTGGGTGAAGTGTCATGCCCAAGGGTACGACAACAGTGTACACGTGTACCTCTCGATCATAGGACAGCCCACCAACCACCTGGTAGCGGGATTGAGGAGATCATTGAAGTATTATTTCCACTGCCCATCAATATCCCCAGTCAAGGTTAGTAGTTTGTCACCTTCACTGTAAACTGTGTTGGCGGCACAACCCTTTCCCCTCCTGAGGTGGTGGACGGTCTGACCCGTCACCCAGGACCTGTCTGTCATGGGACACCCTACCAGGAGCATAAGTTCCCGACAACATTGCCCCTGGAATCTTTTGGGTCTCCCCCACCACGACAAGGTGGCAGTTCAAGGTGGAGTAGATGAAACATCTACCTACTGCACTTTCGGCTTGTCTCATGAGGCGTCACCACAGTAAATCAACGTTCTCCACTTCACCCTGTCCTTTGCATCGTCCTCCCCAACACCAGCCACTCTCATGTCCTCCCTCACTACGTCCATGTATCTTCTCCTGGGTTGTCCTCTAGTCCTGTTCCCTGGCAGTTCCATCCTCAGCATCCTTCTACCGATATAGTCCCTGTCTCTCCTCTGGACATGTCCAAACCATCTGGTCTCTCTGACCTTGTCTCCAAAACGTCTAACCTTCACTGTCCCTCTTATTGTCTCATTTCTAATCCTGTCCAACCTGGTCACTCCCAAGGAGAACCTCAGCATCTTCATCTCCTCCACTTCTAGCTCCGCCCCCTGTCTTGAAACATATATTGTAAAAAAAAATATTCAAAAAAATTATTATAATATTCAACAATGTTGAATATTTTTACTGTAAATGAAACATATTTTGTAAAAATATTCAACGTTGTTGGTCGAAAAATGTGAGATGTCGCTAAACTTAAATCATTTCCCAGGTCTGGGATAAAAAGAAGTATTCCTGTTCTAATATATTATATTTTATTTTATTCTATTCTGTTCTATTCTATTCTCTACCTTTCAGGTCCATGATGAGGTATCGCCCTCACTCTCTTTATTTCTCTTGGTGAAGAGGCTGGTCAGCTAGCGCCATTCATTAGTCAACCACTTGAGAGCACATTGATTTTCAATCCAGAGGGTTAACACATGATGTAATGAGAGAAGTTTGCTTTATTTATACTTTGCCCTGGAAACCACAGGCAACCTAAATACCCTGTGATGGATTCTAAAATAACAGCGAACCACTGCCAGACAGCCAGACAGACTCATAATGGATGAGGCAGGCAGAAGAATCTAGCGACAGGAGGAGGATGAATGTGCAGGTGTGTGGACGTGAATGTCAGCGTTTCATTTATGGTCAATTCTGTGGCATATACTGGACATACAGAGGGTTGAAATGCCTTTTCTCTAAGATCCTCGGTGCAAAAATGAGGATTTATGCTAAGAAACAATAGAAAACTAGCCAATTCAAAAAATGGACTAAAATGTAAGTAGAGAGTTGTGTGTGTGCATAGTCTGAGAGAAAACTTACAGCCGAGTCTCTTTGAAGTTTAGTTGCTATGCAGACATGCTGCAGACATCTTGCACCAATGTATCTTCAATATTCTTGCAGAATCTCCCTCAGCTCATGCATGTCTGCTGCTGTAAAGGTGTTTGTTATAGTAATTTTTAGAATATATTTCTACTCTTATGTTATATTTATTTTTTATTTATTGCATTATAAATACTTTAATTTACTATTAATTAAATCTAATGTTTAATTTTTGCATTAGACTGTATGACATAAAGATGTAGCTTTAGGTACTTTGGTTGTGTTAACATTAGAGGCATGTCTGTGAGAGACCAATCAGTCTGATTGGTTGTTCATTGTAAAGCGTACTAGGATATGGCCATCTAGAATAAAGACCCCAAACACTGTGCTAAATAAGACCCAATGAAGAACCATCTGCAGTCAGTCAGAGACAGTGATTAGTCATTATTTATTCTTATTTACAGCGTGATATCCACAATGACAGCAGACATTACTAAAGCATAGTAAACACATTTAAAAAACATTATGATGTAATGTGAAGGATAAAGAAGGGAGGCATAAATGCTGTGTAAAGTGGATCTGAAATGCTGCATGGGGAAATTAAATGGGATCATATGTTAAAGCACAATGCTTTAAAAGTTTCACCTTTTACCAGAAATTCTACGTTTAGTCCTGAATTTATTTTATACATTTTCTGATTATTCATTCAGTTTAAATTTGCCAATGAAAAGCAACACGTCCTGCTGACGTTTCACATTAAGAGCCCACCAGAAAAGAGAGGGATTAGTTTGACTTTAAGCAGCTGGAGGTCTTTCGTGCAGGAAGTGTTTTGTTTCGATGTCTGTACTTTAGAGAACAGAATGGACAGAGTAACCGGGTAAAGTGTGTTGAATGACAACAGAAGATTTATTGCAGAGGCAATAAATAAACTGTCAAAAAATAAATGATTAATTATCTACCATTGATTATAAATTCATTTGAACATGCTCATCTCTCAGATGAGTTTGTTCAGAATCAGCTACTTATCACACGTCAGCCGACTTGAATTTGATAACTGCTCCTAAATTACTGTCGCATTAAAACATGGTGTGGTAAAACATAATGAAACGGTGACTTCCCTTCTTGGCCGGCAGGAGCTATTTGAGGGCATGATGGGAGAAGTTAATCATCCGGCAAGGGTTCTTACAGGGCATTTACAGAAGCATTAGCTAAACATTTACAGTCACCAGCTGTGTTTTCTGGTATGTATCATTCTATCCAAAAGGACTTGATCTATGCTCTCCAGCTGCTACTATTTCTGAATAGATCAGAAATGGAAATATGGAAATGGAAATTGTCGTGGACCCTTACAGGAAGGCAAGGACGAGGGTGTTTGAAAAGGTGTGATTGTTCTCCTTTAATGAGGTCAGAGTCACAAGAGCCCTGTGAAACCCAAACAACTCCTTAAGTAGGGGTGGAGTAACCCACGTGATAAGCAGGGGGCATGACCCAATCAACATTCCCAAAGTAAATCAGCCTTGAGAACCCAGCACTTGACGTGCTCACAGGAAAACAAACATAGCTCGGAGACAGTCACAGCGACAAACATATGGGCACATCAGAGTGCCCCTAGGAAGCGCGTATTGTCCAAACGTGTTGTCCACCCCCCCCGGGTCCGATGTGCGGATGGTTGAGTCCATGCTGTTAACCACGGCCTCCGCCCATCACTCTGACTCTTTCTGCTGTGGGGCTGGAACAAGCCACCACAGAAGTGAACCCAAGTCACTGTTCTCCATGGAGTGGAGAGAAGCGAATTGGAAAATAATCTGGTTGTGCAGAATCAATGAACTGTGAATTACAAAGTTTTGCCTTTGCAGTGGAAGGTTAGATTCAATTCAATTCATTTTTATTTCTATTTCTGTAGCACCAGATCACAACAGAAAGTTATCTCAAGGCACTTTAGAGGATTAGCAGGGAAACACAGAACCCAACTTGACCCACAAGAGCAAGCACTCTGGCAACGGAGGCAAGGAAAAACTTCCCTTTAACAGGCAGAAACCTTGAACAGAACCTAAGGCTTATGGTGGACGGCCATCTGTCTGATCGGCTGGGGGGGGGAAGAGAGAGAGAGAGAGAGAACATAATATAACATAGAGGCTGCAAGGCTGCTGAACAAGATACTGACTAAAGAGCTGCTATATAAAGTTATAAATGCTAATGCTAGCAATAAGGGTATGTGATTGGACAGCCACAGGTCGAGGTTCTGCAGCACCACGGACAGAAGGACCTGAAAGAGAGAGACAGAAAGAGGGACAAACAGAGGGAGAGAGAGCACAAGACTACGGGGACGAGAGAGAGATTACTCACATATATTTATAACACGAATAACCAGATAGAGAGGGAGGAGCTCAGTGTGTCATAGAAGGTTATGCCATGCTATGACAGCATATTGATTATTGTATTGATTAACTATAAGCTTTGTTAAAAAGGAAAGTCTTTAGTCTCCTCTTGAAGATAGACATGGTGTCTGTCTCGTAAATGAAGATCACACTTTAATAGTACTTAAATATAAAAGCGGACACCCTAAAATGTTCATAGGGAAAGATTGTGTGTAATAAATAAAATAATTTGGATGCATATTAACATGTAATCAGCATGTTGTTGGTTTTTGCTAAAAGTTAAGGAAAATAACACTTTAAATTTGTTGTTGTTTGAAGCCTTTTATATGTATAATGTAACGCAATCCCACAGAAAAGTGGTTGAATTGTTGCCTGAAAGGATGGATGTAAATAGATTTAATGAGAATACAAAATTCAGAATGAATATTGTGTTAATATATTATAATTTTATCTGTTTAGTTTCTCTCTCTCTCATACTGATACATCCTCACATTCGGATGCCTTAGTGATGTCGACTGGCTCACTTGCATTCCCAGGAGGAGGATGTTGTTTGCAATAGAGCTCAGTTTCCTTTGGGAATCCCCCGGCGACAGCAGGAGGCAGCAGACAAGGCGACCCGGACTGCTGACCCAACAGCAGTGAGCGTTTGAGTTTCCCTTAGAGATGCTGCCGTGGACCGGATCGTTGTGGAATCAGCTCTCATTACCTTTACTGTTTGTTTCGTCTGTTTCATCTTTCATCAAAGGTTCATATATGCATCTCTGGATATCACAGGCATTCTTTTGTCTGAAATGTCTGCTTGAGTCTGAACGAATGATCACAGAGAAGACAGAATCTGTTCCCGTATTGACTTTGTGTTGTTGCTTTTAGGTTTTATATGCATGGCAGTTCATATTTCATGTTCATGTCCTGCCCCAGTCAGAAAAGCAACATCAGTAATATACTGACTTCTTCCCTTACACTGAGGGAGATTCTTAAACATCACACAATTTGTTATGTTGTTTGACTAGAGGTTTACTTGCAATATAATATAAAGTAATGATCTTTCAAAATGACAAATCAACTGAACCTGAATGAAAGGCGTGAATAAAAACTTCAAACCTAGAAACTTGAATAGGGCCACTAATGGATCACAAAATGATCAAAGACTCCAAAGTTCAATTAAAACAAAATTGAAGGTATGCAAAATTGAAGGTATGATTTTTATTTCTTGTAAACTATTGAATTGTTTTGGCCCCTCATGCTTCTATCAGGATTTAGTATTAAGTACAATAAAAGAGTGCTTCTTAGGAAATCACCAAATGGCTCTAACAGTAAATTCATATTATTTTTTACCTAAAAACTGCACAAAGCTCCACCAACCCACAAGTTATGACTTGCTTTATGCATTGATTTGTCCTGTGCCATATTGCCACCTTGACAATGCAAACCTTTTCCTTGCATTTGGAATCATATATTTATACCTTACAAAGCTCAGCTTTAGGTTCATCTTAGCTTAAGTCTGTAACCGCAATATCTGTAATCCCACTATGAGATCTGTAAATGTAAACATACCAGAAGCATCACCACATTCGGAATACGCCTTGAGTCAAGTTCTGATCTTATGATTTGTAATGCATTGTTACGGCCCAAGGGCCGCTTGTTGTGTCTGTGTGCCTTTCTCCCTACCCTCCTCCTCTAGGTGATCGCCCCTCCCCTGATCCCCCTGTTCCCTCTCAGCTAATCAGCTGATCACCGTTAAAGAGGGTGGAGAGAGAGAGAATCAGGAGTGCCACAGTGGTGGAATTGCGAGGCTTGTGTCTGGTTATCGTGCATAAAAAGATTGTGTGACTTACTCTTTTCGGGTGAGAAAAGACGGTGTATGGTGCTTGAATGTATTTTTTATTTTTTTACTATTGTATGCAGTGTCCAAGTAGGCTGAAGCAAACGTTTCGCTCCACCACCAGAATTTCATCAAAATGTATTCAGAACTTTTTGGAGCAATCCTGTTAAACACACATACCCCCGTCTCACACACACACACACACACACACATAGACAGGCCACTTCTTCATAGGTGAGAAGAGGATGAAGAGAGATGGTTGAGATTGACGGCTGTGCCGTGACAGGTTTGCATAGCATTCATTTCATCTAGTTTTCAGTAACCCGAAGGCCTGGCTGCGTCGCCAGCAGCATAAACAGGAAGTTATACCGGTAGTTGGGGGTTCAGATGATCTTCCAATCATCCAAAAAGAAATAAGAAATAAGAAATTCAAATAATGTTTTTTCTTTTATTTTATGAGCTATGCACTGCTCTTCCACCCAGTTTAATGTAAACAATATAGAAATGGATGTGAAATTCAATCTACCAGTCTACAGACCAGATCTCTGAGACGTTGAATGTTTGATATTATTCAAACGTTTTTATTGTATTCAAGGAAAGAAAGTCTGTGAGGAGAACTGCATTCATTTTTTCACTACTGAAAATTAGCTGCATGCGTTAGCATCACCGAGAGCGCCCGCTAAAATGTATCTGCACCGTCCTCTTGCATCTCTCTGCCCACTCAGGTCACAGCTCTCACAGTGTTCCATGAAGGTTCCCCTGATGCATCTGGATCACAGCCATAATTACCGGGCCAAGCGGTGCGAACGTGGATCTGAGATTAATAATAACACCGTCAATCAGAAGGTGGAAGGGCGCAACAATGGCATGACAACAATTGACTGTAGATCAGTGACTCCTGAATCAATAGCAAAATCATTTCTGCATCATTTTCAGGCGCAGGGAAATCAAAGTGATCAGCCTCTGTACCGTGAAAGTACAAGATATGTAGCAGGCTCTCAACTAATCAGACAGACTGCACTAACATTTTACCTTCATTATACATACAGGAACCATGAAGGCTTTTTTGCATCCTTACTCCATGTGCATTATTCATTATTCCCTACGAAGGGGCCTTTTTCAGTATGCTAGACATGTTGGGGGAGCTGAAACACCCAGCTGTGGGGGGAGCTGGGTGTTTCATGTTGGACATGAAGCTGTACCTGCTGGGAGTCTTGGGAAACCCACTGGGAGAGTCGGTTGTGATGAAGACAATGCAGCTCGATTCATTAATACACATGTACCCACAGTCTCAGAAGCACAAAGACGCTGTGCTATTGAAACCGTTCACACACACACTACTGCATACGTACTGCAGAAAATATTTTGAACATACTCATTATCTGTTAATGTGCTTTTACAGAAACAAGCAGGTTAGTAAAACGCTCTATAAACACTGAGAGAGAAAGGAACTTATTACTACTGAACTTGGGTGAGACGGAGGCGTGAAGAATCAGTCTGCAGTTCTTTAATAATAATAATCAACCAAAATACTCAGCCAAAACAAGGAAAGGAGGATCACCATTAATAATAAACAAAGGCCGAAAAGGGATGAAAGGAGAAGGATCCTTGAAGCAGAGGACGGATCGGCATCGCAGGCTCTGGAGTAACGACACGCAAGTGAGACGTAGCTATAGATAGCCGATAGCAATATTTGGCACGGCCCTTTAAGTGTTGAACTCGCAATGAATTCACACCCACAAATTGACAGATTCTGACGGGTGTTTCCTCTGGGCGTTATTATCGACACACAGGAAAAATGTGTGAAAGCTGCTCATAATCACGTTACGCGTGACGAACCATCCTCGGCCGCGGTTTCCCAGGGACACAGACGCACGGCTGCGGCGATAACGTGAGAAGTGTGCAGCGTTACAAGCAGCCACTCCGTCTTCTGCGACTGGCGTGATGTGGACGTATCGACTCCAGCAGGCCGCTGATTAGCAGCATGCTTTAAACCACAAACGCTGCCAGACATGGATTCTGTGATTGTTGCAAATTACATTAAGGAGGAGGCCGAAGAAGCACAATGGCTTTTTGTGTGTGCAATGTTTTATGCATGCAGACAAAACACAGCTGAAGTTATTTGCAGATGATGTTGGGGTCATTGAAGGGATGATGACTCCTGGCATACGATGACCAAGCAGCAAGACATTACCACGGAGAATTTGTGATGTTATGCTGCCTTCAGGTTCTCGGGGAAAGACGATCCTTTTCATGTGCCTTTGTTGTCGTCGTAAAAAAGAACATGGCAGACACGGACTTCATTTCGGTCTGTTGCGTGGGTAAAACTTTTTTAAGAGTTATTACTTCATCTGCTACAACAAGAAGAGGATGCATCAAAATGCAAATAAAAAGTTTTTGTTACAATTATCAATAAATTAGCATTGTTATTGTTCCAACCGTGTACACTTATGCATGCCTCAAAACCACAGGCAAATGGACCAGAAATCGTTTTTAATTTTTTTTATAATTTCTTACCCTTCACAACTCCTTGTACGCTCGCCACCATTTTGAAAGGTCAAAGGTTATCTCATCTCGGAAACTTGGGTATTGAAATAAATTCCCATTTCTTCATGTGCAATTTTCGCACATGGTGATCTGGATCAGCACCAAAAAGGTTCTAGATTGTTCTTGGTATCTTTATACACCATGAAAAGAAAAAGTGAATCGGAGTTGATGTGTATTTTTAACTGATTTTTGAATCCATAAATGGAATTTTCAAGGTTAAACAATATCATGTATTGCAGTACAAGTACAGTCAAACAGTAGCATGTATTACAGTACAAGTACAGTCAAACATCCTGTCAAAGAAGATTTCATAAGAGCCCTTGCGGTCTTGTTTCCTTTGAAAGTCCTTCGTACATAATTCATTCTGGATGAACTGACTCCATTCTGGATCCAATCTGGATCAAATTCAATGGTGAGATAAAAACCCTACATAACTGGGTCAAATTCCATAAACATTGGTAATTAATCAACCGAGATATTGAGGAACACATTTTTAAGCTTCATTGATGCCAATGTTAACAAAAATTTCAAACCAGAATCCAGGGACTCTTGTGGCCCATGATGATGATGATGATGAATATATTTATTAGATAGAATGTTACAGTACAGGTACAGTTACACAGTAGCATGTATTACAGTACAAATACAGTCAAACATCCTGTCTAAGAGGAGCATTTCAAAAAAGCCCTTGCGGTCTTGTTTCCGTTGAAAGTCCTGAGTACATAAATCATCGACATTTAACAATACCAATTAAACAAATATTAAATTACTCAATTGATGCAAAATAACAATAAATTAAAAAGACACATAATATGTACAACGTAGGTGGACAAAAAAAAGGGGGGAGGGGGGAGTTTCTGTCCCCCTGAAAGGTGATCATCACCAAAATATAATCAACTGTTCCTGGTAACATTCTCAACATATCCCAAATTTCATGAGCATCCATCTGTAACTTTTTCAGTCATCTTGCTAATAAAAAGGCAGATAAATAAACGCAGGCAAAATTCTGGTTCTGGTTCTGATTAGCACAACATTTCATTGAAAACTTTACATCTGACCAAGTTTTTGAACTGCTGCAATAGTTCTAAAGGTCACATATTCTACCATTTGTCCACAAGTTAACGCAGTTCTCAGGCACTTATCTGAAATATCTGAGCCAGTCTTTGGTAAAAATAGCAAACAGATGCAGCAGGACAGCGTCCCTCATTTCTGTCTCAAACAGATGCTGCAGGACAGCGTCCCTCATTTCTGTCTCAAACAGATGCAGCAGGACAGCGTCCCTCATTTCTGTCTCAAACAGATGCTGCAGGACAACGTCCCTCATTTCTGTCTCAAACAGATGCTGCAGGACAGCGTCCCTCATTCCTGTCTCAAACAGATGCTGCAGAACAGCGTCCCTCATTTCTGTCTCAAACAGATGCTGCAGGACAACGTCCCTCATTTCTGTCTCAAACAGATGCTGCAGGACAGCGTCCCTCATTCCTGTCTCAAACAGATGCTGCAGGACAGCGTCCCTCATTTCTGTCTCAAACAGATGCTGCAGGACAGCGTCCCTCATTTCTGTCTCAAACAGATGCAGCAGGACAGCGTCCCTCATTTCTGTCTCAAACAGCTGCTGCAGGACAGCGTCCCTCTTTTCTGTCTCAAACAGATGCTGCAGGACAGCGTCCCTCATTCCTGTCTCAAACAGATGCTGCAGGACAGCGTCCCTCATTTCTGTCTCAAACAGCTGTCAGAAAAGCAAGTTCATTGCGTGCACGCAATGCATGTGCACGTCCCCCCTCTGTGACATCACAAGGGGAGAGATTTCTGCCAGACGCGTTTCAGTAGGTGATTACAGAACTACGCAGGATTCACTTGATGGTTTATTTTGCTGTTTCTGGGTTGGTAATGATCCAAAACCACCATAATAGTGTAGAAACATGGGAAAAGTAAGTTTTTCATTTAACCTTTATAAGATGAAGTTGACTTTTTACACGTGAAGTAGCCTATTTATTCTGCCTGCAAGTCTCTCAGTTACATCAATCAACTCGGATCACATCCGAAGAAACAAGAGTTCAGTCCAAACTTCAATGAATTCAGGGCATCAAATTCGGATCTCAGTTTTTGGCATTCTTCTTCCATGCAGCTTGTCAGCCTTTATCACTGCTCGGTTTTGAGGCATTAAAATCAGTAATCAAGAATATGCAAATCCAATTGCTAATTATGACATATATTTTCAAACTTTAGCGCAAAAGAAAACATGTCCAATGTAATTTTAACTTCAGTGTCAACTGAACTAGAAAAATACGCTAATTCTCTAAAGCATGAAGCAGCTGACAGACAAATCGTGGTTCCATCCAACTCTGACATCCAATATGCTGAGAATTATAATTCTCATTTCATCAGGGCCAAAGGAGAGGATCCTTACATAATGCTGTAATTAATGGAGTTTGGTATAAAGACAGGCTCAGAGAAGCACAGTGCCCGATAAGATGGCACCGAAGAGGGGGGCTGCAGCATGTTAACACCCTCACTGAGGGACATAAGCCCCCTTTTATAGTTGAAGAGAAACACTTAAAGACCAGCCATCACGGTTATTCGTAAACTCACAGCCACCCCAAGACGTCTCGCTGAGCCTGGAGCCGAGCCAGGCACAATGTTGTTTCTTTTCTCACCGATGCTCCAGAGGAGGAAGGCCTTTTCTCCTCCTGCCTCACATTTCTACAAACTCAGCTCTTCATCTCAACATTTTGCAGACCCAACTAAAAACCCCAAAATGAATTCACATCATCCATGTTGGGCTTGGCCTGTTTTCTCTCATCATTGAGTTCAAGTTAGAGAACCACATCCACGTCCTGAGGCACTCAACCATTTCTCCTCATCACCTTGTTTGTGTTTGCGCTGTGCTGGTAACGGTCGCCAGGCTCTGCCTTTTGTTTCCTGGTTCCTCTCAGCATCTTGTTGTCTGCTTTGCTTGGAGAAGCCTTGTCCTCAATAGAGCGTTGTCCAATTAGCTCTGGTCGCTCCTGAGCGCTGGCAAAATGTTCTCAGGTCTAAAAAACTGTTTCTGGGACACTATACTTGCGGAACACGGGGGTGCATTACAAAAAGACTGGACTGAATATACAAACACGTAGTCATAAATGGCTGTAAATAACAAACAGTAGCCAACATGGACAAAAAAATGGGCTGATAATCAATTTATACTTAAAAATATATTTATTCTGCATCAGGATTTGCTTTTACAATTTAGCTATTTCATATTAAATTTTAGAACACAAAATGCTGGAAGACAGAACCCAACTTGACCCACAAGAGAGCAAGCAGTTTGGCAACGGAGGCAAGGAAAAACTTCCCTTTAACAGGCAGAAACCTCGGACCTAAGACTCGTGGTGGACGGCCATCTGTCTGGACCGGCTTGATTGAGAGAGAGAGAGAGAGAGAGCGAGCGAGAACAGGAGCAGACAAAAACAAAATGTAACACTGACTGCTATATAAAACTACAAATGCTAATGCTAGCGATGTGGACATCAGTGTTGAGGGTCCAGGTTCTGTCCGTGGTGATGCAGAACCTGGACCTGTGACCCTCAACACTGATATGGACATCAGTGTGATGTCCATATCAGATATCTGATATCTAAACTAACTGATCTGTTAATGATATAAATGTCTTAATCTAAACCCACATTCTCCTCACTAAGGAGAACAAAGAACCAGAAGAGGGTTTGGTGAAACCCTACAGAAACGTAACATAGAGGCTGCTGAACAAGATACTGCTAAAGAGCTGCTGTATAAAACTACAAATGCTAATGCTAGCGATGTGGGCATCAGTGTTGAGGGCCACAGGTCCAGCGAGAAGGACCTGCAGACAGAGAGACAGAAAGAGGGACAGACAGACTATCAGTGTAATCCTCCTCACCAGCACCAGTATCAATGTTGTCTCACGCTCGTACGAGGATTACACTGATAGTCTGTCTGTCCCTCTTTCTGTCTCTCTGTCTGCAGGTCCTTCTGTCCGCGGTGATGCAGAACCTGGACCTGTGGCCCTCAACACTGATGTCCACATCGCTAGCATTAGCATTTGTAGTTTTATACAGCAGCTCTTTCGCAGTATCTTGTTCAGCAGCCTCTATGTTACGTTTCTGTAGGGTTTCACCAAACCCTCTTCCGGTTCTTTGTTCTCCTTAGTGGGTGCGTGTCGATGAGGAGAATGTGGGTTTAGATTCAGACATTTATATCATTAACAGATCAGTTAGTTCGGATTTATCAGCGCTGGATTCCAACATAGCTCTCGTGCCCGCGCTTCGTGTCCGGCCTTCCCCCCTGAAGGCCGGACTTTGCCCCAGCCAATCTAAGCCCATGTTTATCTGTGCTGTGAGACGTTCATTAGAAATCAGTCATAACAACACCAAACAAAATGTGATGCCCTCCCTGTTGTGATGTTGGCGTAATCACGTTGTGGAATCACATCTAATATGGAAATACCCTACAATTTTGTTTTTGTCTGCTCCTGCTCGCTCGCCCTCCAACCCCCTCCCTCTCACTCTCCCTCCCGCCCCCCCCTCTTCATCCCTCCCTCTCTCTCCCTCTCTGCCCCCCCCTCCCTCTCTCTCTCCTTCTCAACCCAGTCGACTACTGGGTCTGTTGGAGCCTACTCCAGCAGTTTATGGGCGTGTGGTACACCACGGATGAGTCGCCAGCTTATTTTAGGACCATTGCTGGAGCTTGAACTCACACTGAATTAAAATTCAATGTTGTCTCAAGCTGGAGTTTTAAAACTCATGAAGGAAGGTGCTGGATACATTCTTCATCCATGGTCCTTTGCTTTGCCTCCTGTAGTTTCTCATTCACGCGGCGTATGTGCCGACCCAAAAGCATCTGGTTGATTTCCCTTGCATCTGGATTTTGTAATAGTTTTTTCATTGTCTTGGCATCAAACCTCGCTACTTCCTCAGGTGACAACACCCCCTTTGGTGTCTGCTCTTTAGGGTTTGGTGGCACTTGGGCGGCAATCCAAGCCTTAATTTGTTTCTGTCTCATTACATTTCTTTTCCTGAATGTTGTTGGAATGTTGTCCAACAGTTCCTGTACGGAAGGTTTCCTTTGTGTTGACAAGTTCATCGTCATCGTCGGCTTTGATTTCTTCATATTTATGTTTTCTCATCTTAATTGTTTTGATGTTAAAATCCTTTGATGTTCAAAACAATTTCAAGATCAGACATTTGTATCCACTTTGAATTCCCATTACAAATGTCATTACACATGTGTTTGATCTTTAAATTGCTTTGAAGTCACAGTGTTAGGTTTATGAGTGATATTTGCCTTGCAGATATTTACTTCCACTGAGAGGTGGGGGTTATGTGATCGTGCTCAGAGAGCGCATACTGCCGATCAGCTCATTCCTTATAATTAGTCACCAAAAGGTTAAAAATTGTTCTTGGTGTCTTTATACACCAACCATTGAAGTAAAAGTGACTCGGAGTTTGTGTAATTTTTAACAGATCTTTGAATCCGTAAATGGGGTTTTCAATGTTAGAATGCAACTGCTCCAGAATCCAGGATCTCTTCTGGATCAGGACAGAAATTTAATAATCTGTTCCTGGTATGATGTCATCATGATCCCTCCAGAACCTTTTGAGTTATCTTGCTAATGGATGGACAGACAGACAGGCAGATACCGGCGATTACATAACCTTCGTGAAAGCGTACACCAACAATATCAAACAATAATATGTGGCTAGAGGTGGCCCGGTGGCGCAGTGGTAAGCACTGTTGCATCACAGCAAGGAGATCGTGTTTGAATCTGACTTTGGCTTGTGAGGAGTTTGCATGTTCTCCCCGTGTCTGCGTGGGTTCTCTCCGGGTTCTCCGGCTTCCTCCCACCACCAAAAACATGCAGCTTAGGTGGATTGGTGACACTAAATTGTCCATAGGTGTGAGTGTGTGTGCTGATTGTCTGTCTCTGTGTTGCCCTGTGATGAACTGGCGGCTTGTCCAGGGTGTACCCCGCCTCTCGCCCATTGACTGCTGAGATAGGCTCCAGCTTGGCCCGCAACCCGATAACGGACAAAGCGGTTGGAAAATGAATGAATGAATGAATATGCGGCTAATTTATTTCTGAGAAGATGAAATACATGAAGAAACATTACATTTGAATTAATTGAAACAGCAGTGGTTTTGTTTCAAATATTCTTTATTGCTCAGATCCAGGTTGCTCAGCAATATAGTTCACACAACTCAAAACTACAGCATGGCGGTGACCAGAAAGGCATTGATCCACCTGACGTATTAAAATGGATCATAGGTCTCTAACACAGAGTCACGAATTACCTTGAGGTGTTTTAGACCTTTTGGCCCGTGGGAAATGTAGGATTTAAAGATAGTGACCAACTAGATTCACAGGCATGGGCAAACTCTGGCCCGGGGGCCATATACGGCCCTTTGGGCTTTTTGATCCGGCCCGCCGAACTTGTCCAAATTATATAATTAAAGTAAATGTTGTTATAATTAAACCTCATTCCTTTTCTCTTTTCTCTGTAATGCTACCTGTAAAAGGCCAAATCCTTTCATGTAATGGCTTTTACATGTCATTTATATTAGTTCACACAAACACTCCATCCATCTGTTCCTGGCCAGGCGCCATTTTAGAACCCATTGTGGCCCGTGAGTCAAAAAGTTTGCCCACCCCTGCTGTAGATCAATGTGAGGGATTTGCGGGTCATTCTCTCCCTCACACCAACTACCTAAAATGAAAATATACTGAAGTATAACAAGCAGGAATAGCAAGGACAGCATTAATGAATGTGGGCAAAGGGCAAACAGGTGTATTTCCATTTTAGTAACAACGATTTTAGTAATGATCATTAAATATTTTCATCTTCCCCTTTCACAAACCTGAGCTATCATTTGTTTCTGCTATTCATCCCCCGCAGGTTCTACACATAAATCCACAAACATCCTTGTTTATTCCATCTTTGTGTTCACTTTTCTTCTGCATTATTCTTTTGGATGATTTCTGTCTGTCTGACTCAGACATGTCCCCGATGTTGGTGAACAGCAGTAACATTCAGATGCAAAAATTATTCATGTAAATTGTAATGAATTTAACAGTAAATGTTTTATGGAATAGCATTTTTTAAATCCAATTTTAGGAAATGTGATAAATGGCAACATGGTGGTGCATTGGCTAGCACTGCTGCCTCACAGCAAGAAGGTCCCGGGTTCGAGACGAGGTCGAAGAAACGAAAAGCTATTAACTTTGAACAGTTTTTTCAGGCTAAAACATTTATGACAGTAAGTCAAAATAGAGACACTCGTCAATCATAACGCTGAGCAAAATGTTTATTGAATTTATCTGACGAATAGTTTGATGGCTGTTTATGACAGCTATAAAGCGGCACAACTGCAAATCCTCTGTGCTACATTTCTATTTATATGTGCGTGTCATTATTCATCTCTCTGGACCTTGTGAAAAACGGCTCTAATAACACAAACTGCCGCTTGACGTGAACGAGTTTTTGACAGTCAGCGAGGTAGTTTAGATCCTTCAACTCAGCCGGATCATTGTTCGTGACATAATGATGCTCATTAAGGATCTTAGACAGTCAGACACCAGCAGCAGGAGAATAAGGGAAGAAGCCAAGCAAAATATGTTGCCTTTAAAGTCCCTCCCATCCACGGTCACAGAGTAGCAGTGAAACAAGCCCGATGCCTTGTTGGACTGAAGGCAGTTGTGAATCTCGTGCTCAATTAGTTTGAGTTCATTTCCAGAGTGGGTTATATTTCAGCTTTTGTTTAAAATGTTTCATTTCATTACATTTCGTTGAACTTTAGTTGGTTGTCAGACTATGGCATGCCGTTCAGGAACTTATTATATATATATATCAAAAGTGCTGGAATATATGGACCGAACTATGAAAAGTCTGAGAATATGGACCGAACTCTGGAATATATATATGAAAAGTCTGAGAATATGGACCGAAGTCTGAGAATATGGACCGAAGTCTGAGAATATGGACCAAAGTCTGAGAATATGGACCGAAGTCTGAGAATATGGACCGAAGTCTGGAATATATATATGAAAAGTCTGAGAATATGGACTGAACTCTGGAATATATATTTTGATATATATATATTCGGATATTTTCATATATATATTCAGACATTTTCATATATATATTCAGACATTTTCATATATATATTCAGACTTTTTCATATATATATTCAGACATTTTCATATGTGCCGTATCAGGCCGTTCTGGCCTGATACGGCACTTGACAAGTCACGTGATGGGGTCGGGGCTGCCTGCCCCGGAACATGCAATTCTCCGTATAAAGCCAGGGCAGGCAGCTTCAACCCCGTCACGTGACCTGTCAAGTGCCGTATAAAGCCAGAACGGCGCTATGCATGTTCCGGGGCAGGCAGCTTCGACCCCGTCACGTGACCTGTCAAGTGCGTGTCAGGCCAGAACAGTTTGGCCAGCGAGGGGGCGTGGCGAACAGCTGTCGGAACGCCAGCCATCACGTGACTTGTCGCGCGTCAGACGGACACCCACAGCATGCATTACATCACAAATACAGTCAAACATCCTGTCTAAGAGGAGCGTTTCAAAAAAAGCCCTTGCGGATTCGTTTCAGGGCGTTCATCATCTCCGCATTGAGGATATCCGGCACTAGATTTCAAGCTGACTCCATTTATGACACAAGATCGATCTGGCGCCCCGACCGGGAACCGAACGGGCGCAACTGGGGTGTGAGCGCGGAACCCTAACCACTACACCGCGGCTTTCATAAATATATTCCCGTGCACCGAAAAAAGTCTGAATATATATATGAAAATGTCTGAATATATATATGAAAAAGTCTGAATATATATATGAAAATGTCTGAATATATATTTGAAAATATCCGAATATATATATCAAAATATATATTCCAGAGTTCGGTCCATATTCTCAGACTTTTCATAGTTCGGTCCATATTCTCAGACTTTTCGTATATATATTCCAGAGTTCGGTCCATATTCTCAGACTTTTCATAGTTCGGTCCATATTCTCAGACTTTTCATATATATATTCCAGAGTTCGGTCCATATTCTCAGACTTTTCATAGTTCGGTCCATATTCTCAGACTTTTCATATATATATTCCAGCACTTTTGATATATATATATAATAAGTTCCTGAACGGCATGCCATATACGTACTATATATTTTTATTCCTTAAGCAAATGTTTAGTTCTGAAAAGGTTTTGATCTTTGGTTTCATTCTATAATACTGAAACAATCTATTTAGATTAATGCCTGACTGTTAAACGTGTATAAAGTGTGTGGTGAGGGGTTTTACAGCCTTAAAACATATATGTACATGTATAATAATTGTAAAAAAAAAAAAAAATTACTACATTGCGGGTTTCACTTATTGCGGGTTGTTTTTGGAACGTAACCCCCGCGGAAAATGAGGGACTACTGTATATTTATTTTATTTTCCTGCCTTTGGGATAGCATCTGTGTCTTTTTGGCTTCTTTGTCCTTTTGCTTTTTCTTCTTTAGGAGTTTGTTGTCATTCTTCAGTACTTCCATGCAAATATGTCACCAATTCACACTGTTATTCTATTCTTTGCTGAGCTCCTTGGAACTTGTCTGCAATATGATGCATTTTTAAGCAGTTCTCATACATATAAGGACTAAATGACCTTTACCAGTTACTAATTTAGACCAAGAGCTCACTCAGTGATACAGACAGCGATTATGCAAGTGAAGCGTGTCGGTTTGGGTGACAGCAGAAGCTAATCTGAGGATTTAAGAGGAACATTAGCTTTTCTCCAGTTGTTCATTTTATTTGTTTATATTTTTGTCGATCACAAACTATTGTCATCAGCAAGTCATCATGATATGCTGTTTTTTTCATCTACTACTTTTGTCTTACCCCGTCAGGGGTCGCCACAGCAAATCACCATTCTCGTCGATCGGATGCTTTATTCTAAGATCTCTTTATTCAAGAGATCCTTGAAATGTGTCAGAGCATGGACAAATTAGAAAGGAAGGCAACTCAATCCCATCTGATTCTATTTGGAGAAAAAATACTAATAATAAATAAATAATAAGAGGTGATGCAGATTAACGTTGCACATGTAGGAACGATAACAATGATCAAAGCAGAACGAATGAACTGCTTGGAAACGCCTCCACTTAACTCACGGCTCCCGCTGCCTCCCACCGCTCTCTGTCTTTTATGTGTGTTTATTCTCCCCAAACCTGCAATGCCAGAAGCACATAATGCATGCTGGAGCTCAGAGGAATAACGCAGCGGCTCAGTGCCAAAGAGAAAAGACAACAAAACAACAAACCAGGCAGTCGGAAGGAGATTAGCATACAACACAGCAGAGCGAACGGAACTCCATTCATCAAACACACACTCCAGAAGGAGACGAGCTCAGCACACTGTACAGGCAGGAGGACACTGCATACAATTTAAACACCAAAGTGCTCTTACGACAAAAGAAGGCTCTACGAAATATTAATGTCATTATTTATTTGGGGTGCCCAAATTTATGCACATGGCTATTTCAGTTTAAATGCACAAGAAAATGTTTCTGTTGGACCAACTAAAATTATTTCATGACTTAAATGTGTTTGTTTTCATAAGGTATAACATATATTAAAATGCAGTTGCTGCTTCAAAAGCTCAGCAAATTACAAACTGATACATTGATTTTCCTATGGGGTGCCCAAACTTTGGCATACCACTGTATATAATATTCTGTGGGTCTTGAAATATAGGGCAACATGTGCGAAAACCGCCGGAACCAAGGATGTGGCTGAGCTAACAACGGCTGGTACTGAATTAGTTAATTTCAGAAAGTCTCTGTTTAAAATTGGAGTGATAATCATAAATTGTCCTGCTAAATTATATTGATGGGTACAACCTTCATTAAAGAGGTTCTGGACCACCATCCGGCATCTCAGGAGGGGGAAGCAGTGCACGGTCAACACTGTATATGGTTGGGGTGGTGCGCTGCTGACCTCGACTCGAGACGTCGTAGATGGGTTGAGGAACTACTTCAAAGACCTCCTCAATCCCACAAACATGCCTTCCAGTGAGGAAGCAGACCTGGGAGCTCTGGAGTCTGCTCTTCCATCTCTGGGTCTGAGGTTGCCGAGGTAGTTAAAAAGCTCCTTGGTGGCAAGCCCCCAGGATGTTGTAGGGCTGTCGTGGTTCACACGACTCTGCAACATCGCATGGACATTGGGGGAAGTGCCTTTCTTCCTGGCCGTACTGTGGAACTGTGGACCAGCTCTAAACCCAGGGTCCTTGAAGGTGCACGTGAGTTTGCCCAACCAGTCCACATGTGTTTTGTGGACTTGGAGAAGGCATTCGACCGTGTCCCTCTGGGAGTCCTGTGGGGAGTTCTCCGGGAGTACGGGGTGTCGGACTCCTGATATGGGCCGTCCGTTCCCTATATTCCCGGTGCCAGAGCTTGGTCCGCATTGCCGGCAATAAGTCGGACCTATTTCCAGTGCGGGTTGGACTCCGCCAGAGCTGCCCTTTGTCACCGATTCTGTTCATAACTTCTAAATCCGAGGCCATGGTTCTCACCCGGAAAAGGGTGGAGTGCACCCTCCAGTTCGGGGAAGAGATCCTGCCCCAAGTGGAGGAGTTCAAGTACCTCGGGGTCTTGTTCACGAGTGAGGGAAGGATGGAGCGGGAGATTGACAGACGGATCGGTGCAGCGTCTGCAGTGATGCGGACTCTGCACAGATCCGTCATGGTGAAGAGAGAGCTGAGCCGAAAGGAGAAGCTCTCGATTTACCGGTCAATCTTCGTTCCTACCCTCACCTATGGTCACGAGCTTTGGGTAGTGACCGAAAGAACAAGGTCGCGGGTACATGCGGCTGAAATGAGCTTCCTCCGTGGGGGGGTTGGGCTCTCACTTAGAGATCGGGTGAGAAGCTCAGTCATCCGGGAGGAGCTCGGAGTAGAGCCGCTGCTCCTCCGCGTTGAGAGGAGCCAGATGAGGTGGCTCGGGCACCTATTCAGGATGCCTCCCTGGTGAGGTGTTCAGGGCATGTCCCACTGGGAGGAGACCACGGGGAAGACCCAGGACAGGCTGGCCTGGGAACTACTCGGGATCCCCCCGGATGAGCTGGAAGAAGAGGGCAGAGGGAAGTCTGGGCTTCCCTGCTTAAGCTGCTGCCCCCGCGACCCGGCCCCGGATAAAGCGGATGAAGATGGATGGATGGATGAACCGTCATCACCTGGTTGGTATTAAACATTTTCCTGGTGCTTCCAAAGTGTGATACTGTATTTTTGTTTTTTATAGCCTAAATTTGATTTTAAAAGTCTCAGAAACAAATGAAAAGTCACAAATGAATGTCGGATTTCTTCCGAAAACATATTCCTACCTCTTTTAATGTAGAGATTAGATTATGTGATCACATTAGACAACACAGATGTCCAATTTCATTTTAATAAGATTATAAACTGCTACCTCCAGGCACAAATACGTAGGTAAACTCTAAGTGTCCAATGGATGCACAGCACAGGGAAGGTGAAGCGTGACAATGCTGCAGAAATAAAGCTGCAATGGAACAGGATGAACTACACGGACGAATGGATCATGATTCTCAGGAAACAAGCGCATACAGTTCTACTGCTTGCTCCTAGTAACTCATAATCATGTCATCTTTCATTTAGCGGGAAGAGCAGTTGGCTTTTTGCGATATGGAAATAAGAGGAGCTGATCAAAGCTCTGCTCTCCTGGATGAGCTCCTCATCTGTCTCTCCGGGGACTTTCAGCCTGCCAAGAGCTGCAGCTCCTAATACAGACATTTTAGCAATCATGCCCAACCACCCGCCATCATTAACATTTCATACTGACGCAGCGCACAGATTTCTGCAAGGCTTATAGGCTCCACTGTATCCAACTGACAACTCTCTCTGCATTCGCAGAATCGGTGAATGAGTGAGTTCTTCAAGTAGGGTGATGATGGCAGTGAACTAAATTTAGATAACTATTTGCTGATATAAGCAAGACTGAATTAAGAGGCAGGAGGATGGTGGACACGTTTGAAGCTACTGAATGAATAGAAATGTCAGACACACTGATCTATAGGAATAATACATTTTAAATGTAAGTAATTAGACGTATTAAAAGATTAGTTTTACGACATTAATCAGCTAATATTTGAGTTCTACTAATAAATGTGTGTTAACATTTATAGCTGTGGTTAATCCACTATAACATCGACACTGATTGAATACATTCCGATTCTTACCAACTACATTTGATTTATTTTTTAATCGAATCAGATTCTGATGTCATTTCATATCAGCTGGAGAGAATTGGAAGGATATCCAGGATGTGATCCAAGCTCGCCCAGCTCCTGGTTGAATGAATTTACTCGTGGGGGGGGGGGGGGGGGGGGGCGAGTGGCGGATACTAAAGCCTCTGAAACAACAGCAAATCAAAGACTGTTGTGGCTTTGTAGAGGCATGTTATGTTACAATTAGGGTTTACAGTCATCCACATGCAAATTAAAACAATTCATTCATTTCCCCTCCATTCTTCTTATGGAGCCACATGCATGTTTTATATATTGTTATTGGTGTCAGGATCTTTACCTTTTGTTTAGTGTTCAGTTGAACCACCACAAGACATTGTAGTAGTAATTTTCCCAGTGAGATAACCTGATGGATACTTTTGAAAAAAAAATCTAATAATGGATATTTCTCTAATGGATTTATTTGCATGTATCCTGCTCACTTTCTTCTTGTGTCTTCTTGTATCTCTTTATCTACCTTTGGTTCCAGAAGTAAAATGCTTTTTTTTTAGGAATATATTTGTACTATAGAATTACCATACAGCTTTTGACCAGCTTTCATCAAACTTTTAATTAGATTTTTCTGAAAGTCTATGGGCAACATTTATATGAATTTTACTCTTGAACCAGATACATTGTTGCATTCTATGACGCGTCCTCTGGTAGCACTCACTGATCACTAATATATGCATTTCTTTTCATACCGCCAGCTGTTGGTCCAGGTAAAAATATTTTCAGGTTTATAATTGTTGGAAAAAATAGAAACTTGTATCTTTTTATATCAGATGATGGATCTTGACATGCTGACCAAGTTATTCTACCAATGTATGAGAAGGTCTTTTTGCTCTATCCCATCACATTTAAGTGCTTTTCAGCTTGTGACCTCTGCTGTGATCTCGCAGAAATATTTAAAGCCCTCTCCATGTTCTGTCTCGCTCTCTCTATAATTTGCACATATATTCATGTAGATTCAACATTGTAGAAGCTAAAACACATCTTGCAACTGTTGCGTGATTGACGCATTGAGAAAAAGGAGAGGATGCCTGCTTTGATTAAAATTCTCTCCATGCAAATTCCCTCCCCAGGGGCAGGAGACATGTGGCACCTCACCGCTCTACGCCCTTGCTGTTTCTATTTGTGGGACACCAGGATGGAAACACATCAAGACGCGCAGAGAAGAATTCCAGCTTTCTCTCCCTTGCAGAAATGCGCGCCGATTTGCCTCCAGTCTGATTATCATTCAGCTGCAGTGTCAAGACAGTTGAGCGGAAATGATGCAGAGGTGCCAAGAGTAAATGTGGTGTCATCTGCAAACTCTGCTGTCGTATGATACCCGCAGTTTAACCCACCTGACTGGAAACAATTGATTTAGGGCATTTTCTCGGACGGCTGCAGGAAGTAATGACGAGACATAAAATAATGTTAAATATAGAATGCTTCCTAACCATTTTTTTTGTCTGCTCATACTTCATACTTTATGCTCTACATATTATGTTCTGTTCTGCTCTGCCCAGGAGGCACTTTAGAAGTCAGTCTCACCGCTAAAGAAATGTCTGTCGTCTGTGCGGAGGAAGGGTCAGAACAGCAGCAGTGTGATTCCTCTGAACACAATAGCAGTAAATGTGAGATGCAGCCGGGACGATCGCTACTGTCTAAGTCCTGCAAGGGTCTCTATCTGGACTCTCTCAATGTGTGAGGAGTGTTTTCTACAAGTTAAATGTAATGAAAAATGTATGTATTATTTACACTGAAAAATGTAATTGAAGATAGCAAAATGTAAACTCGACACATTCGAGAATGCGTGTCTGCTACCATGGTCTCTATCAGCTGAACATTCAGAACATAGTCTTCCGATTTACCAGTAATCAAGTTGAAGTCATTTCCATCAGCATGTGAGCCTCCTACTGTGGAGAGGAGGAGATGACCTGGACTTGCATCATCACACCCAGTGCATAGCAAACATGTTGATGTTGCGACGCTGCTGCACTATTCTGATCTGCCTCATGCTAAATTCAGTAACAACTACTCACTCGATCCTGGAAGCTTTTCCATGACCCACTAAATAATGACCCCCTAATGACTTTAGTCTCCCCTATCCTGAACTGTGCATGATGATGAAACATAATGCGTTGTCCACGTTGGTGAATTTTTATTTTGATATCAGAGAGCTTCTTTCTCATATTGCAGAGGAAGGGATAATATTTTCTAGAATGTGTATCTGTGCCGAGATCAGCCTTAAACTCTATTCAAGTCTTCCTGGGTCCAAGATCCAGCCCTACACAAAAGGTTATGAAAATCCATTGTCAATTTGACAATGGACATTGAATGTCTGCTTTTTGTTAATTAATGGAATAGAATAGAATAGAATAGAATAAATAAATCACATACTAAATCAAAATTTTCTCTTTCTTTTCTAAATCTTATTTTGTATACTTTTGTATTTAATAATTAGAAATTAATAAATAATGAAAAAACATACTATTTTGCTCCACCAGAAAAGACAAAGACAGTTTTAAATGTAGAACATAGAACATTAAAATTGTTCTGGTAATTCAAATTTGCTGAACAATGCTAATATTACATTTGTCTTTATACATGCACTACATTGGATAACGCATGCAGTAGACTTATGCCTGTCCTGTTTATGCTATTAGCTCTGTGCACAGGACAGCCTTGCACAGAGCAGAGAATCCTTTGCAAGTCAAAACTGCTCACTGCTCTTACTGAACCATATCATGCCAAGAAAACTCATGTAAAGCGAATTAATGTATTTAATTGTCATCGATAATAAGGTATAGCAGCAATGCAGCATCAGAGCTAGCACGGGTGGCATCTCCCTTGAGCCGGTCCCAAGCCAGGATAAATGCAGGGTTGCGGCAGGAATGGCATCCAATGTAAAACTTTGCTAGAATTAAGAATGCAATCAACTACAAAGTTGATTTGTTGTGGAGACCCCTGACGGGACAAGCCAAAGGATGAGGAAGAGGAAATAGTCCCTTCCACCCAGTTAGGCACTCGGGCCTAAGGGTATAGCAGCACTATTTAACATTATGTGACTCGGGCACTGATACTCATTATTGGCTGTGTCAAGTTTCTGAGAGAAATCAATACATGCATAAATTGGCCCAAGAGGAAAAATGTTGGATGTGAAATAATAAGATGTGAGAGTTGCTGTGTAGTACTCGTGTACCAGAGCAGCAGTTAAACTATTGCTGATTGCTCGCAGCACGATGCATAATCAGCAGCAGACGTGCAATCGATGACCAGTGTTATTTAGAATAGTCATTAATAAATAATGAAAAAGACCGATGGGACTCTATTGTGCAATCCTTCATGAAAAAGCAATAGCACAAGTTATCGGCCAATGATTTCCTCTCATGTAAATGGATGTTTCTTTGGCTACCAAGGTCTTTCTGGATCAACATCCAAACAATGCCAGCCTTTGTCCTGCTGGTTGCAAGCGGACAATTGTGTATGTAGCATTGATGTATTAAAAGAGCTTTTGGGAGCAAATGACTGATTTGTGCGCTCCAAATGGAAAGTCAAACAAAAAACAAAGACGTGAACTTCCTTGGCCAAAACGTCAGCCTGCTGAAGTCATGGGATCCCATGCGCTTCAAGGCCAAGCCACTGTTTCCATGTAAAAGGGGAAAGAAGGTTCACCACAAATCCTAATGATATATTTGCTTTATAAAAACAAAACGATCATTTGATTTACTAACTAAAAAGAATTGATTCTCCTTCCCCTGCAGAGGGGTGGTATTGTGTCAGAGAAGGAAGGAAACTCATTAAAAGTTGGACAGCAACAAAAATTGCAGTGGTAGAAGAAGTTATAATGATGTAGCTTGTAAACAAGCAGAGATAACGATACCCTTCGTGATGGCATGTGAGAGGAAAAACGTAAGTGCGTAATCCGGTGAGCGTATTGTCACTTCCTGTTTGCAGCTTTGTAGTCGAGACCAAGACAAGACCGAGACATTCGGAGGTCGAGACCGACACTGTATATATATATATATATATATACCGTATTTTCCGGATTATAAGTCACGTTTTTTTTCAGTTTGGTCGGGGGTGCGACTTATAAATCGGAGCAACTTATATATGCTTTTTTTTACAAAATCTGTGAGCGCAGAGACAGTAGCCTACACATTTCTATAACAGGTGTTACAGGGAACTCTGTGACCCGTCAGAATCTGTCGCGGTTTCTGGAGGTTCAGAGTTATCTGTCACACCTGTTATCTAAAAACACAAATTAGAAGGGCTGAATGAAAATGGCGCCGAAAAGAAAGTCATATTCCGCGGCTTACGAGCTTCAGATAGTGAAATATGGAGGCGAAAACGGCAATCGAGCAGCAGAAAGAAAGTTTGGAGTGAGCGAAAAACTTGTAAGGGACTGGCGAAAAGCGGAGGTTACGCTTACTGAAATGAAGAAAACAAAGAAAGCTAATCGCGGGCGACATGCTAGGTGGCCGCAGTTGGAGGAACGAGTTCACGCATGGGTGCTTGAACAACGTGCTGCTGGGAGAGGTTTGTCAACGGTGCAGTTACGTCTCCACGCCCAAGTGGTTGCCAAGGAGGTGAATATAAACGACTTTGCGGGAGGACCTTCTTGGTGTTACCGCTTCATGCAGCGCAAACGCCTCTCTATCAGAGCAAGGACGACACTGTCCCAAAAACTGCCAGCGGACTTCCAAGCCAAGGTTGACAGTTTCCGCGCGTTCATTGAAAAGCATGTAAGTGATCACAACGTGACACCGGATCATATTATCAAAACTGCCACCGATGGTCATTTTCAAACGAAAAACCATGCCAAAAATCCAATCCTCCTTAGTTGAAGTCGCCGTGAACGAGAAAGGGTGGATTGATCAAGAAATGATGAACTTGTGGCTTACAAAGTGCTACAATAAGCGACCGGATGGCTTCTTTAGAGCATGCAAAGCTCTGCTTGTGATGGATAGCATGAGAGCGCACATCACACCACAGTTCAAAAATAAATTAAAAGTTTTCAACTCCATACCTGCCATCATCCCTGGAGGCTTAACCAAAATACTCCAGCCACTTGATATCTCCGTGAATAGGAGCTTTAAGTCAGTTTTGCGTAACCTGTGGGAGCAGTGGATGACGGATGGAGAGCACAGCTTCACGGCAACCGGGAGAATGCGCCATGCAACTTTCCTGGAAGTCATTGAATGGATCGACAAAGCATGGGCTTCAGTGACAACCGCAACCATCCTGTCGGGATTCAGAAAGGCTGGAATAATTGGAACTGCAACTGACGACGAGTCTGATGTAAGCGACGTAGAAGAGGAAGCGGCGTCTTGTCTACCTGCCGAGTTGGGGGAGTTGTTCAAAAGTGACACAGAGGATGAAGATTTCCTTGGATTTCGTGATTCGGAGTAAAACCTGATATTTTGGTAAACGTGTTAGCATGTTCTTTGTGCTATATGTTGTTTGGTGTTGGATTTTATCAAATAAATTTTCCCCAAAAATGCGACTTATCCTCCAGTGCGACCTATATATGTTTTTTTCTTCTTAATTATGCATATGGACAGCTCCATATGTAGCCGGCTCCATATGGCGCTGTCCAGTGCTGAAGTTCGCCTTCAGGCTCAGCACTGGACAGCTCCATATGTAGCCGGGTTCAACATTTCAGCACACGCTGGAAAAAACAAAAAAGTTCAAATAATTTTCAATCGTCACCGCCAGCAGATTATTCATTTCCTGACTGCAGTGTGTTGCTAAGGTTATTGACATGTTGCATGTTCACTACTTAAGTTACAAACATTGCATATTCAATTATATAGTTGTAAAAATATATGGATAGATTATTGCTGTTATTATAACATAAATCCTTTCAATTGATCAGGATAAGAAAACCACACTGCTCCATGGATCAATAATCAAACGTATTCAAGTAAATAATATTAAATAATAAATATAAAAAGAAAAATATCATCCAACACAAGTTATGGCATTAACTTTGTTCAAAGCTCTTTTGTCACAGTTGAGAGGGGCAGAACTGCAGAACAACCAACAAATGTGGGCGGTTAAGAACATGTGTGAGATGCAGCATTTTACAAAAACAAATGTCTGCACACAGCTCTCGGGGGCCACAAAAAATGACTTGGAGGGCCACATTTGGCCCCCGGGCCTTGAGTTTGACACATGTGATGTAGACAATCATCCACATTTTAAAGTTTAGCTCTTGCAGTAATAAAAAGGAGATTATATATTAGCAGCCCCCCCAGAAAACAAAGTTTACTTACCTTGACACACGGTGGATTTATCTGCTGGCAGCGTGTAGCTGACGGCTGCAAAGTGCGTGTTGTGCGCATGCGCAAGATGGAAAAGGTAATGTTTTTAGCATTTAGCCTAACTTCTCACAAGTCGAAAGACTGTGTTAGCTCGTTCGAACGGCATAGTCCCGGCAAAACTGTTTTCTCAACAGTGTCACTTCTACGCTTCCGTAGTATCCTTAGTTAGGATTTTACTATTCTTTTTTTCACAGAAGAAGCCAAATTACTTGGGTTGTTTTTTGTCTCTGTATTTTATTTTATTTTTTGTTTGGGAAATCATAAAACCAAATCAAATGATTTTCAAATATTAAGTTTAAAAGAAAAGGTTCATAAATATTTTTTTAATTTTTTCATTGTAAAATGAAATTCAAATCAACTAATTTTTAATTTCTTTAATGCTCACCTCTGAGCAAAAATCCAAATGACCAAAACATACACGGACCCTGATCCCAGAGGGTTTTTGTGCCCCCCCCCCCCCCCCCCCCCTGTTGACTTGGGCCCCTTTGCACAATACGTTCTTTTCATTTCAACGGTATTGAATTTGAGTTTTAAAATGGACAGTTATTTTAATATGGATCCTAAAATTAATGCAGTGGCAAAGTTCAGATTTTTTAAGGCAGTTGGTAAAGGTGAAGCCATTTCTTGCACAGGAGCACTCTGAAATAACAATCCATGCCTTTATCACAGCTGGGCTGGATTACTGCAATGCTCTGTATTTTGGAGTCAGCCAATCCTCCAGTTAATTAAAAATGCTGCAGCTTGTCTTTTGATTGGAGCGCGTAAGAGGGACCACATAACGCCTGTTCTGGCCTCACTTCACTGGCTACCTGTGCATTTTAGAAAAAAATGTTAAGATTAAGGAATCTAGAAATATAGATAAAGTAAATGTAGTGCTATTATTCTTTGTGTAAATCACAATATAAGGAGACTGAGATGCTCGGCGGAGGTCTGCGCTGTCTGAGTGCTTTTCTCGTTATTTTATTATTTCCCTTGTGCTTTAGATTTATAGTTTCATTTTTTATGATTATTTATGTGCAGCACTCTGGTTCAGCTTTTGGTTGGTTAAAGTGTTTTATAAATAAAGCTGAGCTGAGTTGAGTTGAATTATGGGTATGTGTTTTAAAGCATACCCATAAATCCCTTTTTTAATGGTGTTTTTTCTTGGTGTATTGGGTTTTTTTTCCAGCAGTTATTTATTTTTAAAACCATTGTGTCCTTGATGTGTCAAGTGAGAAAATGTGCCCGGGTGAGGATGCACATAAATACAGTGAATATTTTTTTTTAAACTCCTTGGAGGGATTGGAGAAGAAAGAATCCCACTTGTGGATCAGCGGGGTATTTCTGTGAACTTGTATTTACCTCATGTTGAACTTTATTTCACTTGTTTGCTTTCTTATTCTGCATCATGGATCTTAAAAAGCACCCGCTCATCTATGTGAACCTGGATTAAGTTTTTCCAGTCATTATTTTCATTTTTCATTGTTGCACGTTGAAAATAACATCTGCATAAAAAATATAAGACTCTGCCTCTGTCACACACACACATGCATGAAAATGCACATTGTCCTCAAACTTTTTTCTCATCTTCCTTAAATCTTGATCATTTTCTTCTGACCTGTGTTTCACTCCTGCTGGAAAACAGTTACTGAACTGAAACAGCGGAGGCCTCACAACAAGAAGGTCACGGGTTCGAATCCGATTTGCGGCCTTTCTGGGAGGAGTTTGCATGTTCTCTCGTGTCTGCATGGGTTCTCTCCGGGTTCCCGTCACCAGAAAAAACATGCAAATTAGGTGAATTGGTTACACTAAATTGGACATTGAAACTTGGCTATTTAAAAAGCTTCTAAAATGCGCTTTAGCCTGACGGGAATGTTGGATATGGTTTCCATACGTGTTAAATGGAGATTAGAAAAAAGATTTCTGTGCATTTCTGGACAAAATATATTTGGACATTAAAGTTGCCTTCTTTGCTGAATATATAAAATCACATACACTGAGACTTCATGAAGTTTTGTAACTGCATGAGTAGGATCAGTATTTTTCCCTGCACAAACCTCTCTTGTCTTCCCAGATCCTCCTCCTCCTGCAGTCGGCTCATTCCTGTCACCTGCGTTTTTTGCGGTGACCTGCGGCTCATATTCCAATGAATCAGCTCTCACTCTACTTATACTCTGCTCGGCCCTCATGTCTCTTCCAGCTTGTTAGTGACTTTTTCCTACTCTACAGTGCTCTTATCCTGATTGTGATTCATGTGTACCTACCCTGCCCGTTTTTGGATTTCGTCTGTTTGCCTGCACCTGTTCGGATTTGTCTGCCTTGGATTGATTACCTTGCTTGTGAACTCTGATTGTCTTCTGGAACTCGTCTTATTGCCTGCCCCTATCCTTATTGAGTTTTCACATTCACATTTTGGCCCTACCTCATTACAGAAATTGCTCTCTTTGGCTCCTGGATCCAGTGTGCTCTGATCTCTCCAGCCTTAACAATATTTGAATTTAAATGTCATGACTGCATTCTGGGAATGATAAAACTATGTATTTTCAAAATTCAAACCACATCTTTATTCATGGGGGGGCATGCGTCGATCTACAATTTAAGTGAAAAAGGTGTCAACTGTGAGTGAATAACAGTGGCAGATGGTTGAAATGATGTCATTCTTACTGTAAATCCAGTAAATTCAACACAATAGCCCCGTAAAGCCGAAACAATGAAATAATTTCCAGGAAAAAATTAAGTTTTTTGACAATAATTTCCGTGTTGAAACTTCTGATAAATTTGTCACATCTCTTTTTTTTAAATAAATGTGCATATATGAGTTTTAATTTGTATAATTTTTGAATCATCCAGAATTGTTGCACGTACAAAATACAAATGGTGGTGTCTGATTATATACGTCAGGTTTTTCAAGGAAAAAAATTATCATCCTTATGATGTTGGAGTCTCAGAATCCTGAAAATGCAAGTGTATCAAACATATACACTTAGTTTTATTATTATTATTCATGCGTCATGCATTATTCACTCACTCCCTCCTTGGTGGTGGTGAAGCTATTACTGTAGACACAGCTGCCCCGGGGCAGACTGACAGAAGCAAGACTGCCAATTTGCACCATCGGCCCTCCTGACCACCACCGACATTCACTCGCTCACTACATTCACACAGGCAATGTGGGTGAAGTGTCTTGCCTAAAGACAACAACATTGGACACACGTGAGCCGGGAATCAAACCACCAACCTCTCGATCATGGGACGTCCCGCTCACCCACCTGCACCACTTGAATCCTGCTCCTCAGCTTCTAGCCTTGCTTCCTTTCCTCCTGGTCTCCTGGACACACAACACATCAACCTTCCTCCTCATCTTCATCATGTCCACCAGCTCTCTAGCGTTCCCCGTCATCGTCTCAACATTCAAAGTCTCTACTCTCAGTCCCATTCCTTCTTCTCTCACTTTTGATGCACCCGTCTTCCTCCTCTTGTTCGTCTTCGACGTCTTCGTCTTCACAGTAATCCATCTTCCAGCAGCGTCCCCCGGGTTAACAACGCTGCTGGCGGTCGCTGTTAACCCGGGCCTCGACCGATCCGGTACGTCTTTCTCATTTACATTGATCTTCATCATTTTTTGTGGCAAATCTTTTTTGTCGGATGCCATTTCTGACGCAACTCTTTGCATTTATCCGTGCTTGAGACCAGCACAAGGGGGGAACTGGCAATGCTACATTAGCTCCTGCTAACTGCACTTCCTGTGCTACCCATGAGGCTGCATTATCAGTATCCACAAGTATCCACAAGTATACTATGTATATTATATTATGTAATGTGTGGTCCTTAGTTAGTACTAATGGCACCTAAACAGTGAACCTTTTCATATTGAAATGACACGCAGTATGTCTGTATAATAATGAGATTTTGTAATTTGTTTATCATTTACATTACAAAACAAAATTTACTATGAAATTAAAATAAATCTACGGCAGACATGAAAAATAGGGTATGCATCAACTACGGAGCTATAATTCCTCTTCCTCCTATCGATCCAGTTTTACAGATTCCTTCGTATTGATGAATCCTGGCAGAGGGAGCAGTGTTCCATCACCCACCTCAAAGCCTATGAGCAAACCTCATGCCGTAAATCCCATTTAAATGGGACACCAATCATCTCCTGTAGTGTGGCATCAGCAGCACCAAGGTCTTCGCTACTCCATGAAACCAAAGCGAGAAAAGCGTCCTCAACCCCTATCCTCAGTCACACAGCTGTGTGGAAACGGATACACAAACAATCAGTTTCATTCTTTGGGTTGCAATTATTTTAATGTAAAGTCTGTGTAACCTCTTCTTTACACTTTATACAATGTGTACACAGCGTAATATTCAGTTGCTCCAACTTCATTACAATATACACGCAGTTGAGTCATTCAATTTGTCATGTTACAAAATTGCCTCATATCTTAAACTAAAGGAAGTTCAATCAGGGGTATGAGTGTGTTCAGTGTGGTTTCGATCAAACTAAATTCTTTACCCAACAGAATAAGTGACAGAAAAAAAACTTGCATGGAATGAGGATCATCGCCTCCAAATCCGAGGCCATTGTCCAGAAAAAGGTGGTCTGCCCACTCCGGGTCGGTGGGGAGTTCTCAAGTGGAGGAGTTCAAGTATCTTGGGGTCTTGTTCATGAGTTAGGCTGTTAAGGGGAAAAGGAGTGAGAGATTCAAAGACTTTAAAACTGTCAGTATTTTCTATTAACAATGCTCAATTAATACTAACGTGTTAACTTGTCATTTTCTGTGGCAAACTTCTAACTTCTAATACTTCCCCGTAGTTCTATGGAGAGCTGTAGAATCGTTCAACTCAATGCTTTGATTTCTGTTTTTTCAACCAAATTTTTTTGTAATCACTCTCAAAAATACCCTTTCAAGAGTTTTCATGATAATCTGTCACAAAGTTTAAGTGAGAAAGTCACTGGTAGAAGCACCTGCCCAATCCCTCCAGCAGGTTTCATTCAAATTCATTTAGTTTTCATGGTAATGTTTTATGATAATCCAAAAATAAAAAGATGGTTTTAAGTAAAAACAATTGATGTGCGATTTTGCCATGAATATCTGATTTGTGTGTCTCCTGTTAAAGTATTTCATGACGTGTGAAATGCCATCACCCGGGTGTGGTTTGATCTCCAAACCTGCACTGATATGTTATGAATCAAAGTACATAGAGCAAAGCATGCTGGGTAAAGCACCTGCGAGCACATACTATCTATGAGAAATGAAGCTTTGCTGAACACAAATTTAATTATTCAAACTCAGAGCCATTGAGCTGGACGGGAAAAAGATCGTTGTTTTTCATTCTGGTGTCCATCCTTCATGATGTGGTACAATGACAACAACAAAGGCGAAACAGAGGTCAGCATCTATCATCCACTGCAACATGCAATTAATCAGTATTTTAGTTTTCCTTCTGTGTATTTGTGCGTGTGGAGGAGTATGAATGATAATGAGAGAGTGATGGGGGAGGGGGGGTGTTGATTGCATCTTGATCAATGCAACTCATCAAATTGCAAGTGAGGGTAGAGGAAAAAAAAAACTGAAGGAAGGTGAAAGGGGTTTGAGAGTACACGGTTCTGTACTGTATGAAGGAGCCAGACAGAGTGCAGCCAGCTCAGCTGAATGCCTTAAACACCACCTGTCCTTGATTCTCTGTATTACACCCTAGTTTAAAGGGATGGTTCACCCTATAATCAATAATTATTGCTGTCAAGCGATTAAAAGATTTAAGTGATTAATTATGATCGGTAATTAATTAATCTAATTGATCTATTTTGTACTGAAAAGTTGCTGAGAAAAGCCCTCAACTTGAGGTATTTTCATTTAAATTCATTACATTATTATGGCAGCAACAACAACTTTGGTTCCTCACAGGGATCGATAAAGCTCAGCCGTATCATTAATCATATATATCCTCCCTCGCAGATTATATACTGCCGGGAAAAATAAAGAGTCCTCGTGTCTGTTGTCAAAAGCTCCACTCGACAGCACACAGCAGATCATTGAGTCTTGAGCATTATGTTGGCCACCCAGGCATGATACTCTGCATTTCCTTTCCTCTTTCTTTGGATGCCTTAATGGAGTCCATCTCTAAAGAGGTGGGAATCAAACCCACATTTGAAAGGATCCTCACATCCCAGCATCGTTGGTGAATTGGCTCGGCATTGTGAAGGCCGAAAGCTTTAGTATGGATTTTGCCTCTGAGAAGCCAGTGCTATCTCTTTGAGATCAAAGCAGCTGAGGCCAGATGATCTGTGCAGTGTTTAAAGACAGCTCGGAGGGCCTGTAGACGTGACGGGACTGCCTAGACCTAGACCAGGCCAGAGGCCTCAAAATAGGTGATAGATTCCATTGGAGTGACGTGAGATGGATGAAATGTTAAGAATTAGAAATGTCTTGCCTTGTAGAGCATTCACAGGAGAACATTTTGAATGTCTTTGCAGGGAGCAGTTAAATTAGTGTTGAGGCAAAACGAGGATAATCTAGCAGCTCATTCATGTAATGGTGGCCGCCTTTGCGTGAGTTAAGACTGCTGGTTCGGGTAGTTATGAACAAACCTTAACAAATAAGGCTGATAATGCTGACAACCATCCATCCATCCTCTTCTGCTTATCGGAGTCCGGGTCACAGAGGCAACCGTCTGAGCAGGGATTCCCAGACACCTCCTCCAGACACCTCCTCCAGCTCTCTCCGGAGGTATCCTGAGGCGTAGGAACGTAGATTGATCAGTACATCGAGAGCTCCTTCTTAACCTCGTTGAACGCATCCTCACCAGTGGTATCGCAGTGTGGTACGGCAACACCACCCTGGCAGAGCGGAAGAAGCTGCAGTGGGTCATCAGCTCTGCAGAGAGGCTCGTCGGCTTCATCCTCCCTCACACGGACAGCATGTCCAAACAGCGCTGCATGAGAAGGGCCCAGAGCATCTTTAGGGACAAACACCGCCCAGCCCATGCTCTGTT
Organism: Brachionichthys hirsutus; assembly: GCF_040956055.1. Classification (NCBI taxonomy): domain Eukaryota; kingdom Metazoa; phylum Chordata; class Actinopteri; order Lophiiformes; family Brachionichthyidae; genus Brachionichthys; species Brachionichthys hirsutus. Next base: position 11,620,149 of record NC_090909.1, read on the forward strand.
CCAGTGGGTGGACTCGGGTCACGACCCCAGGTACCGCAAGCCTGAGAGCATCAGCACTCACAAGGCCCACTTCAACTACAGCTTAATTCCAGCTGCTGTCAGGCTCGTGGTGCAGGAAATTACAGACAGTAAGCACCCTATTCCATAACACTGTGCGCAATAGCAAGTTTACCTATATAACCAGGGGTAGCACGTACATATATACCAGTGCTCCCACAGCGGAGACGTGCAGCGTGTAGCACTGTACATAAAGTTTTCCAGTACCAAAACAATTTCATTTTCAGAATAATTTAACCGGCAAATAAACCTGTACATGAAGTTTCTCAATACAGAGTGCAGAGTGTTTACTCGAGCAGTCACAACCATTTCGGTGGCGCTGGTCCATCTGGGCCGTTCTCACACTAATCTCAGAGCGTCATTACACGCCACTTGCAGTCTCCGAAGGCTCGATTTATTTTTATAGTTCTACCACAGACGTGCAGTGTACAAAGGAGAATACACTTCAACCCTAAGCCTACACTTATAACTGTCCACCTGTTCCTTTTATTCTTTACCCAATGTGTCAGACAATGCCCTTTCTTGCCACTTATTTGACTGTTTTCCCAGGAGAGATGGAATTTTCAAAATCTGGCAAGGATCTATCAATATTATAGGTTATAAATGGTTAAAACAGTTTAATAACAAGAATATAAAACAAAAACAGATTTTAATTTTCAACAGGTGTATCTTTATAACAGCTATAAATGTAAATAAAGAAAAGTTGTAATACAGTGGTCCCTCATTTATTGCAGGGGTTACGTTCTAAAAATAACCCGCAATAGGGGAAATCCGCAAAGTAGTCAGCTTTATTCTTTTACAATTATTATACATGTTTTAAGGCTGTAAACCTTTTACCACACACCTTATATTGTACACATTAAAGCCAAAATGACCTCTTATTGGCTATCTCATAATCGCTTGGAACGTTTCTGGTCCCTTTATAGCACACCCGCGTTCAGCGTGCTGCTCCAGGGCACAAACCCGGCGATCCACGTCTGCCGTCACGGCTCGCAGACCTCTGTTGGTTTCAGCGTTTGTTTCATGGCAGCAGTGGCTTAAGCTGCTTATAGGCTGGGTCTGCCCTGGATAAAATATTAAGCTACAGATAAAAAAAAAATGTTTGAAATCCATAAATTTGATTTTGATAATTTAAGTGGAAAATTTGGGCCATGTTATTGATATTTTTTTATTACTAAAGACGTACAATTTTGAAAGTACATTGCTAATGAAAATCTAAAGGAAAGCTTGCAAATTATTTACTTAAAACATGTAGTTTGCTAATGATAACTTTTAAATTTGCACTTTTTAATGATAAACTACTCCAAATTAATTGTTTGATAAATAAATTAAATTTGAATCTTTTGACTTGCAAAAAATAATTTATTTGTACCTCTTTCAATAATGGCAACTTGGTCAAAACTAGTTGCTTGTTCATTCTAATTTTACCACCATTAACACAGAAAAAATCATGCTAGATGCTGCAATTATTTTCATGTTCACATTATTATTTGTTTGTTTTGTATTTCTTTCCTAACTTGTCTGCATATAATCTCAAAAATGACAGCATTTCATACAGTTCATATCATTCTAATACGTAAGACGCTGCATTGTCTCCAAATCATCCCAAGGCGTCACTGTTAATAACTGACAACATGCATTAATCACGAGAGGCAATTGCTGTCAGCCTCTGGCTGACACAGCGCTATGCTTCCTGACACCACGGCTCCTCCTCTTCATCTCGAGGAGCACATGCTGTCTCCTCTGCAGTGCTTATTAAGCTATGAGTGGAGACTCTCAGTGGAGGCCTGAGCTGTCACTTCCTCACTGCCATTTAGCCTCAGTGCCTCCTCTGGGAACTAACAGCTGCTTCAGCAAGCAGAGAGCGTGAAATCAGAAGTGACATGATGGGCAACGAATTTAGAGACTAGTTCAAAATGTACAGCGGTTTAATTATTAGATTAATTTTAATAACATGGCAACAACGACAACCATCTCCTGTCGGTTTTATTAGGAAGGACCGGCTTGACCTTCTCAAAATGTAAGGCTCTCCTGGATTTTCCTTTGTAACCCTGATGACTCAGTAATTTCTCTGCTGGATGAACACATGCCCAAACATCTAATCATCCCACTTCCTTTCTGACCTGCTACTTTAATAAAAGTGATCATTTGGCATTTTTTCACACCTCCAATCCTAACTCCAACAATGGAACCCCATCGTATTTTTCATACATTTATTCCAAACCAATACGGGGCAATAATGGCACGCCGGTCCTGCCTTGAGCAGGCTGTGTAAACAGGCCTGCAGCCTCAGCAGTGCTCATTAAGCCATGTGTGGGAGATCTCAGTGGGGCAGGCAGGAGGTGTCGTTTCTTCAACAACTCATTTCCATGCAACTTCTAGCTATGGCTGCTGGAGGACAGAGGGCAGAAATACACAAGTGACAGGATTGAAAAACAACTGTGAGGGTATTTGGCTGATCATATATCTCTATGATGGGGATTTAAAGTCATTATCCATCTGAAATGTTTTTGTTATTCTTAATATTCCAAGATTCCTAAGTATTCAAGGATTTCCTGAAAATGAGAGTACAATTGGAGAATTTTAGGTCCTTCTTTCAGTCATCTATAGAATTGTGTGTGTAGCCTGAGTAAATTTAGTCTGCGCTTACTCAATATGGGCGGGCAATACGAGCCAAAGCAGGAAGGGGTTGCATTTAGGCTCTTAAATATTAAAAAGTGTGACTTTATCTTAAGTTTTAATTCCCCCCCCTGAAACTACTGTAAGATGAAATACACTTTTTTTCAGATCAGGTTTGTGTTTGGTGCTTTCTGCTGCGTTTAGGTATCAGTGCAGCAGTCAGCATTTAATTTTTGGGCCAACCCATCCATGTAATACTCAGACAATATAAGTGGTGGCTTGAAAGTAACAGTTGTGTCAGTCTGTCTATGACACGTGCACTAATTAATAAAACAATCTCTGTTATTCTGAGAATTACTATAGTCAATCTAAATAAATACTTCCATCCATTTCCTTCGGTTTCTCCGCTTACCTGGTCGCTGGAGTCGCTGGAGCCTGTCCCAGCTTGCTCGGGGCGAGAGGCGGGGTACACCTCATACTTATACTGTTTAATTTATAAAAAATCATTCAATATATTTATATCTATCAGGTGGTTTTTTTCTGATTGTTATTTAGTGAGCAGAAAATCTCAAAATGTTTCTCTACCATCATGGGATACAGGTATCAGAAGCCAGAACAGGTTTTTTTGTGTTGTGATATTCCGGTATTCTTGTCTCTGTTGCCTGTTTTTGCTGATTACTTAAATCCTACAGGAAATAAATATCATGGCATGATTTCAAACACAGCTTTAAGGTGGAGGAGGAAATGAAGAAAGTTCCAGCTCTGTAACAAGGTTGAGTCTTTTTTTATTATTATCGAGGCTTGAGTTTCATTCTCAGAAGACGTAAACCGGATGAGACAGAAGGAGCAGCAACACATTTAACACTCAGCTGAGCCGCTCTGACGACCTTCAGAAAGTCACAAAGCGCTGTGGAAGGTCTTTCATAGCTGAGAGCATTTTGCCACCTACCGGCTGCTAATGGTCATCACATGTCAACCCCCGTCACACGCACACACACACACAAAGACACACACACACATGAGCTTTCAAAAGGAGAGGATAGCCCAAGCCTGCAGGAGAGAAGCCCCTCGCTGACTCTCAGGTACTCTGAGCCTGCACCCCACCTCCTGCAAGAGGAGGAGGAGGAGGAGACGTGCAGGAGAAGATATAGCTCACAATTTTATTTCTCAGTCATTCTGTTCGATTGATGATCAGGACACATTTCTGGTTCTTATTTCTACGTCCCTCCTGTTGTTACCTATAATTCAGCACCACTTAGTCTGTTATTTGCTGTAACCCATAAATGGAGCGAATTAATGCTTCTGTGCCGGTTAACATGCAATCGGCCAACAGGATGCATGCCTTTGGCCAAAGGGGGAATAAGCTCAAGTGGTGGAGTGCTTGCTTTGCATGCGAGAAGCAGTGGGATTGATGCCCACATTCTCCAGGGATCCTCCGATGTGGTGTTCCGGCTTTATCGTGACTTTTTTGAAAAGGGTAACCTGAACGGAATGATCCCCCGTGACCAAGTACTTGGGAGACTTTTGCCAAAAAACTGCTGTTTTGGCCACTCTGCATTGTCAGTGGATGAAATCAGTGCTACATGCTAACAGCTCAAGGCATTTGAAGCGAGGGTGGTTGACTGAACTTGTTGCATCATGAGGTGTCCAGTTGGATGGATTCATAACATGTGAATGTTTTTATGTCACCGATGGGGCAGTACAGTTACCATCAGAAGGGGTATTAGACCAAGTGGTTGAGCATTTGCTTAGCATGCGAGAGGTAGTTGGATCGTTGGCCTAATCACTAAATTTTTTGAACAGGGTGACCTGCCCCAAATGGTCCAACATGATCAAGCGCTTCGGTCAGTGTTGAACAAGAATAAGAAATGTCTTCTTCTTCTTGTTGTTGTTTATGATGAAATACAAAGCTTTTCTAGTCACAACATCGTAACAGACCTTGTGCATATCTGTCATTCAGTGTCATTAAACTACAATCTACAGTAAAATGGAAAACAGGTAATAACATTTTTTAAAGTCACACTTCAGTGCTTGAATTGTAATGAAACTTTTTGACAATTGAAGCAAAGATTCTGAAATTGTAAACAATAAAATGAAGTTCAACAGCATCTTTAAATCTATTTTTTCTATGATTTTATTTTATTAGTCAATGTGGTTCACATATGAACGAATGGGGAACCCTCAAAGTGACATTTCATTAAAACCCAAACGTGCAGTTTGTTGGTGAAATTAAGCATGCTTCCTTTACCGTCGAGGCTCATTACATTTAAATTTAACTAGCACACACCAGATGCACAAGCTGAGCATCAGTCGCTGCCACACCATCTGGGAGTTACATCATTTGTCACCCTTTTTGTCAAGACTAAATTGTGAAAAAGCTTTTTGCCCAATTTTTGAATGCATTCATTAGTTCCAAACTTTGCTTTGCTTTTCCTTCTCCTATTGCATGCTAAAGTCCTCTCTTTTAAACGCAGAAGAATGCACAGTACTTTCTACACAGTCCATTTTAACATATTTAATGCTGGCTGGAAAGCAAAAAAATAATAATTGTGTTACAATTGATTAGCAGTGTTACTTTCGAAGAGAAGTTATTTAAGCATTAGAAAACAATTTGTGAAGTTGGGGGAGTATTGATTGTCATGCTTGGACATTGATTGTGGTGTCTTACAGGGGTCAGTGTTAGGTCCACAACTGTTTATACTTTATATAAAGTATGTGCTTTATAACAGCCTCCATCTTTGATCTATTACCGCTTGACGGGCTAACGGGGAAACAAGATTCGTAGATTAGCACCCCCTACTGTGATGGTAGGGGAACTGTATCAGATCCTGGCGGGCTGGAACAGGTGGAGGAAAGTATCAGGTGTGCTCTGTGAGAGGAGAGTGTCAGCGAGGATGAAGGGAAAGGTCTACAAGACAGTGGTGAGGACAGCCATGATGGACGGCTTAGAGACAGTGGAGAGGACAGCCATGATGGACGGCTTAGAGACAGTGGAGAGGACAGCCATGATGGACGGCTTAGAGACAGTGGTGAGGACAGCCATGATGGACGGCTTAGAGACAGTGGTGAGGACAGTCATGATGGACGGCTTAGAGACAGTGGTGAGGACAGCCATGATGGACGGCTTAGAGACAGTGGTGAGGACAGCCATTATGGACGGCTTAGAGACAGTGGAGAGGACAGCCATGATGGACGGCTTAGAGACAGTGGTGAGGACAGCCATGATGGACGGCTTAGAGACAGTGGTGAGGACAGTCATGATGGACGGCTTAGAGACAGTGGTGAGAACAGCCATGATGGACGGCTTAGAGACAGTGTCTCTGAGGAAAAGAGACGGAGCTAGAAGTGGAGGAGATGAAGATGCTGAGGTTCTCCTTGGGAGTGACCAGGTTGGACAGGATTAGAAATTAGACAATAAGAGGGACAGTGAAGGTTAGACGTTTTGGAGACAAGGTCAGAGAGACCAGACTTTGATGGTTTGGACATGTCCAGAGGAGAGACAGGGACTATATCGGTAGAAGGATGCTGAGGATGGAACTGCCAGGGAACAGGACTAGAGGACGACCCAGGAGAAGAGACATGGACGTAGTGAGGGAGGACATGAGAGTGGCTGGTGTTGGGGAGGAAGAGGAAAAGGACAGGGTGAAGTGGAGAACGTTTATTTGCATTTGCGACCCCGGACGGGACAAGCCAAAAGAGAAAGAAAGAAGAAGCCTTTCATCCAGTGAACGTGCCCTGGGTCTGATTTCAACCAGCGATTGTTGTTTAATGATTATTTTTTATTAATAAAAAAAAAACATGCATGCTTATCTTGTGTTTGCAGAACTTTTGCTGAAGTAACACAATAATGAAAGTGAAATGAAATACGAATTCATCAGAAAATGTGATTACATTTGTTGAGACAGCGCAGATTGAGTTGAACAATTCAACAAAGTGATTGAACCTGTATATTTTAAATGTTTAGACTTTTTAAAATTACATCTAAAAATAATCTGGGGAATCACACGACTTGAGATTTGGAACGGAACAGTGAAAATGTTCTGTTTCAGTGCCTTTAATGCAGGGGTGGGCAAACTTTTTGACTCGCGGGCCACAATAGGTTCTAAAACTTGACAGAGGGGCCGGACCAGGAACATATGGATGGAGTGTTTGTGTGAACTAATATAAATGACACATGAAAGCTATTGCATTAACGGATTTGGCCTTTTACAGGTAGCATTACAGGGAAAAGGTCAAATGAATGAGGTTTAATTATAATACAATTATATTTAATGATATAATTTGGACAAGTTTGGCGGGCCGGATTAAAAAGACCAACGGGCCGCATATGGCCCCCGGGCCTGGGTTTGCCCATGTCTGCTTTAATGGATTCCCCGCTTCCCATCGTCTTTCATTTTAATGCCATTTCCCACTGGGATCAATAAAGTATTCTGATTCTGATGAATAACTGAGTAGAAATAAGTCGGAACATCAACAGTGTGATCCATTCTGAAAACGCTCACTGGCTTAAAAACCAAAAATAAGTTCATATTAACACAATTATGAAAGAACTTTATTGGAAGCTTATGTTCAAGATCAACATGCATGCAACAATAATACAGTTAACCTGCGTTTGTATTATTGGAACATCAGCTCTCATGCACTGTCGGGATAGTTACAGTAGGGGGGAGCAAAGTCTGCCCTCAAACGTAAACAGCATGTCCATGCTGGATACCGTTATTAAATATACTTACATCCTTTTTGAATAATAAATATAAACAATAGGTCTACATTGAATATAAGAGCACTTTCAGTTACAAACGTCTGCCTCATATGTGTCTCCACAATTTCCGGGCATGCAAACTGTTCTTTTCACAACTTCTTCAAAGAAATCCTGAATATTCCATTATTAGAAGCATCCCTGTCTTGCACTCCAGCGTGCGCACGCGAGCATGTGCTAAAAGTAATCTAAGAACAAGTCGCGAGTTTGATTACAATTGTAAATCTGTAATCTTTTGAGTGTTAGCAGAGTATAAAACATATAGAACATTTGGTGGTCCACATATGGTGCAAAAGCATTTTCTCCAAAATATGCCACGCAACGCATCCAACATTCCCAGCATGCAATGCTTTGTGTCTGCAAAACAGGCCTAAAATATCTTTATTGCATCTTTAAACCGAGCTGAGACCTTTTCCTACAGGTGTAAGCCAGATGAGACGGGAGAAATGGCAAAGCGAGTCGTCCCTCTGTGTAGCAGATTGCAGCAGTCGACTAGTGGTCATATTCTCCAACCCCACTCTTTAGAGTCTGTGGCTTCCAGCGCTCAGTAAGGCGAGTCACACGCCTCTCCTGGGTAACATCCACAGAGAAGAACGGCTGGGGGGGGAAAGAGTTACGGATGAAAGTCAGCATTCTTCTTGCCGTCCTCCCTCCATGCTTGGTGAGGAGTGCCTGCAGCTGAGAGGTGCTATGATTGGTAGCCATATACTAACGCATCTGTAAAGCAGAGAGAGAGAACTGCAGTCAATGGATTGTGTCATGAATAAATAGCATAACAATTGAAAACTAGAAAACGACAATCAGAGATTGCAGACCCCGCCTCCAAAAGACTATTGGATCTTGTGAGACAGTAAACAGGGCTTCCGGATCAGAGGGGCCAAACCTGCTCTAGCTTGCTGCTCCGGAACGTACTACAAGACTCCTTCTGGACTCTTTTTCCCATCATGCCATTTGTGTCCCTCCCTCTTAAAGTGGCAGTTTACAGCACAGGCACAATTCCAGATGTAAAAATAATTCTAGAATCTGGATCCAGATCCGGATCGACGCCATTCTCGGGGAGGACCGAGCCACGGACAGAACCTTGCTGGTGTAAACATTTCAAGTCGATTGGGTTACTAGTTTTTGAGTTCTACACTCGGACAGACAAACAAGCAAACAAACAAACAGACAGACAGACAGACAGACAGACAGACAGACAGACAGACAAACATACAAACGCACCCAATTGCAATACCCTCACCTCCCCTTCGGCGAGGGTAACTAAGAAATTAGTCAAAGAATAAAAACGCAGTAGGTATGAATCATTCTCATCTGTACAGACACTGACATGTAAAAAACAATAAATATTAGATTTTAGAGGGGGGTCAGTGATTAAAAAAACAATGCAATAATCTGTTAGAGTTTTTTTATTTTATGTGGATTTACAGATGTGCTCGCGTGTGCTTCAGCCAGCCTGATAGGTGAAATAGCCTTGCAGAAGCTCAGACTACTTCTACCCGTTCCATATTTTATGCTAAGCTAGGCTAGGTGTATGATAAACACTATGACTGCACACTCAAACGGACGAACTCTTCTTATAAATATTGACCCTCCTGACTCTCCGCGACTTGAAATGAGTGCATACCATGTGACTCACCTGAATGAAACTGAGCCGTGCAGCACAGGCCCTCTCCGCGTGCCGTCCGGTAAATGGGAGACACGCACACCCTGGCGGATGGGGGGAGGTTTGTGAGCCGGGTTGACAGAGAGTCAGGCGGTAAATAGAGCGAGGAGCGCCGGCCGGGGACAGAGCGCTGCTGTCCCTCCCACGTGAGCCAGTAGCCCCTCAGACCAGGGACGCTGACCTTCCAGTCGACCTGCACCGAGTCACTGCCTACTGTGGTCAGCTGGAGGTCTGCCAGGGAGGGAGTCGCTGGGAATGGAGACGACAGAGACGTGACCATGACAGACATTGTCTTTGTGTAGGACTAGGATTAACATCCGGATTCTTAATTCCCCTCGTGTCCAGCCACTCACCTTCCTGAGTGCACAGTTTGACAGACATGGATTTCTCCTTGCCCGAAACGTGCCGGGCAGTGATGGTGACCAAGTAGGTTGTATCCGGCTGGAGGTCTTTGAGGAGGGTGGAGTTGTGCATACATCCCACCGTAGTGGTGCTGAGCCCTCCCCCGGGCAGTGCCGAGTACTCGATGTAGTAATCTGTAACCGCCTCAGGCTGGAGAGGACCCCAACTCACCCTGACGCTGGTGTCCCCCGACTCGGAGACCGTTACCACCGCCGGGCTCATCACCTCTGGTGCGTGGAGGGATGAAGAGGAGATAAGAGGAGGAGGACACGGTATACTAGGGCTGCTGCAACATGGTCACATGGTGGTTTACGGGCACAGCAGGCAGGTTGAACATGGAAAATATGTCTATTGACAACCATACTGTTCAATATATATATGGAAAATGACATTTACAGTAATATACGATATAATTATAAGCATAAAAATATCTACTATCTATCTTTGAAATAAAAGTTGTGTAAATTTATCATATAGTAGAAAATATTTACGGTAAGCGTCTAATCTGAGAGGCAGGGAGCAGCGATTCGTTTCTGTACTTTAACAAAACCTAAAGGGAAGGTTTAGCGTGACAATGGCCATGGCGCAGAGTCTGAGAAGGATGTCATCCAACCTGGCTTCGTTTTGAAGCTGACAGAGAGCGTGTTAAAGGATTGCTCGGTGGACTTCGGGGTCAGCGTGGCGGCGTAGGTGGTGTCGGGCTTCAGGCTGGTCAACCTGGCAGAACTGGAATCTGCAGATTGGGTCAGTCTCTGGTACTGGCTGCCACCCGTGCTCGGACTGGTCCCCGATCCACCTCCCCCGCCACCTCCCGCTGCTCCGGTCGAAGTCGGCCCGAAGCGGACCTCGTAGTAGCCCGCCAGACCGGACAGAACGGGGCGCCACCCCAGCGTGGCAGAGGTGGAGGAGATGTCGTGGACGTTGATCCGCTCGGCTCGGATAATCTCTGTGGGCGGGAGGATGAGGATGAATGCGCGCGCACACAGGTGCGTAAGAAGTGAGTAACACGTTGCAACGCTGCAAACACACGGAGAAAGGAGGGTGACAGTCAGGGTGCTTAAAACGCCTTGGCCTGACAGCAACCAGTGCGGAACAGCACACTTGGGTTTCTGGATGCATTAATAACCTTTGTCAGGTGCCTTGGCATGGTAATGCAACACATTACCATGCACCCCAGAGGCGCCGCTGTCTAAATATACATGCATGTGCAAGTGTGCATGGAGGATGCAGTTAGCAAAGGTGACTCATTAATCTGTTAATAGCGTGCCATATCTCGTTACAGAGGCCGTTACACGTTGCCTGTTACACGTCGAGGCGGCAGTGGCTCAGCGGGTTGGGCCTTGGGATGGGAAGCGGAGAAGTCCACCGGTTCAAGTCCCAGCCAAGACGAAATGAGGAGTGTGTGCTGGTGGCTGGAGAGGGCCCAGTTTTACCCTAAGATGCCCTCTCCACATGCTCTGAGGGGTCCCTATGCGTATATATATATGCATGATGTGTGTGTTGTTTCAAGGGGCCCTTGTACTAGGGTGCAAATGTGATTTTGCAGTGTAAAAAGGTGTGAAAACATAATGACAAATAAAAACTCATCTTCATCTTAGTCTTACACAAGCAAAGAGTAGATATATATATTGTCTTCGTATTTAGCCTTGCTGTCATCAGGAGTATGTGTGGAATCAGGGTGAAGCACAGACATGCAATACAGCGGTGTCAGGCAATGAGTGGGATTGTGGTTTATAGGGACTGTCTTATGATCGATGTAGTTCCACAAGCTTGGATGGAAAATGAAACACATTTTATTCCTGTTAGAGTTAAATGTCATTTTTCCAAAGCGTCACACTATTGGAATGGATTGTTCTGGAATTGTGCTATAACATTATAGGGATTATAATGTTTGAAGATGTGACACAACAAAGAATGGCGTTTGCAGTAAGCGTCTTGCATAATGACCGTATACACTTTTCCAGGGTTTAAAACAAAAGAAGACGCTCGATGGCTGAGTCTCATTCGTTTGGGTGACCCAACCCAGAGTCTCATATTTCCAAAGTCTCCCCTATAAGTTAGATGGAGGTGCTTTCAACATCATGCTATCGGCCATTTGGCTTTTTCTTTTTTTTTACCCACTCGGGGACACATAATATACACAACACTGTATCAGCACACATGAACTCATTTTGGCTGATGTGTTGGCATAAAACTGCCAATTTATATATCAATCAATACTTTGATTCTGGTCACCAGATAAATATACGTCCAATATGCAATAAAAAAAAACACTATCACACCTTTTGTGTTCTGTGGTAAAATCGTGTTGATTTCCATACATATATATGTTTTTTTGTTATTGTATAAGTCCAACCCACAGAGCGTGACTAATGCTCTGACTGGCAAACACAAATCTAAAGAGAGCAACAAAAATTTATTTCGCGATTCCGTTTCGAAATTAGCACCAAAATCCTAATTTTGTATTTGATCATAGTGAAACATTATGTTCATTAAAATGACTTTGCTGGTACTCTCAAAAGTCCACGCCCCGTACCGTTTAGCCGATAGGATAGCAATGACGACACTCACCGATGACGGCATCCCTGACGTCCTCTGTGATGATGCTCATGTCATCAATGTCCACAAAGTAAAGGTGGTTTTCCACCGGTGGGCTCACCACCTGTCTCAACACCAGGTAGTTCCCGTGGCCAGTGGAGACCACCAACACAGCCACTCCTTCCCCCAGAAGCTCCGTCATTGGTCCAATTACATCACCAGGTTTCACGCCGTCCGTCAACCAAACCAGCACCCTGGGGAGTCCTGCTCGGGCCCCGCCCACAGCTCCGGGTCGCAGGACCCGCTCCCATGCTATCCTCAGAGCCTCCACTGTGTTGGTGTCCCCCCTGAGAGGTCTGATGCTCCTCAACGCCCCTTGCAGGGCAGTTTGGGTATTATAGGCGTCAAAGCCAAACTCGAGGCGTGGTTGGGAGCCCACCTGTATGAGTCCCACCCTCACCTGATCCTCTCCCAGGGAGAAGGGGAGGAGGAGTTCGGACAGGAAGGTCAGCATGCGGGAGTGCTCATAGGATGACACGCTCCCTGAGGAGTCCAATAGGAAGAGGACGTCACCCTCGCAGCAGTTGAGCGCTGTGGAGGAAGGATGAAGAGTTATCCAAACGTTCAAACGCACACCAAGGACTAATAATCAGGACGTTCTGCCTTGAGACGCTGATGAGGGAACGGTGAGCGCCTCGCTCCGTGTTGCTTTTTGAACTTGTTCCTGCGGTACCCGCTCCCCGGCACAAATCATACTGAACATTCGGAATCTCCCTCCTCCACTCGCCCACTTGGAGCAACACCCCCCCCCCCCATCATTTGCATAGAGAATAGCAGCAAAATGAAAGCAGCAAAGAGCCAGAGGCAAGTCTGGGAAAACTATAGGGAAGAGTGAAGAGACGAAGAAACCAAACAAAGCAGTGGGACAGCATCTGGAATATAAAGAAGGGATATTCAAGCATTCTGATACTCCCCCCGATGTTCCATATTTTGTAATGGAAGCAGAGTTGAAGCTGCCAAGGTTGAAATAAGGGAGGGGGGGGGGTGAAAACAGTAGCTACTGGGCATGAAGGGTGCGAGAGAGGGAGTGGAGAAAGGAGGTGGAACGATGGGAAATAGAAGGAGTTAAAAGGAGAGTGAGTGTTGGAGGTGGGGGGTGGGGGGGGGGGGTATGAGCAGTTCCAAGTGAGAGATGAACAGGAATGTTGGATGGCCATATAAAGCAGAGAGAGAGAGAGAGAGAGAGAGAGAGAGAAGAAGCAGCAGCAATGGAGACAGCGTCTAAAAGTGACGAGCTTGACGTGCACAAATGTAGAATGAGTGTGAGATACATTTAAGGCTGCAGAAGATGAAAACAAGACTTACTGCAGTGATGGTGATGATGATGAATATATTTATTAGATAGAATGTTAGTACAAGTACAGTCAAACATCCTGTCTAAGAGAAGCATTTCAAAAAAAGCCCTTGCGGTCTTGTTTCCGTTGAAAGTCATTAGTACAGGGGTCCCCAAACTACACATTTGGCCCGGCCCCCTGAACAATACCATTGTTTATTATTATTTTCCTTTCCATGCAACACGAGTAGCCGGTGGGGGATCAATAATGGAATGGGGTGCATTTAACAGGGGTCATTAATTCAATCTTTTGTTTCCTAAAAATAATATTGATAGAGGAGAATATATTAATATTATGAAGAAAAGCATTCTTCCTTTCATTTGGGACAATTTTAATGATGATCACATACGACCAGAAAGTTAATGTTCCATGGACTTTGTTTCTGTGACGAACCCGGAGAGGGTTATTTAGTTATTATTTATTTTATTAATAGTGTTATTATTTATTTCCTGACTCTTTTTTTCTGTGAAGAAAGGGTTACTTGGTGGCTGTCTGGTAAACAATAAATGTTTCGGCCCCCCTGCCATCGTCACACTTTTCCTGTACAAACTGACCCCGGCCCCCCATCAGAGAAGGGAGACGTTATGTGGCCCCCACAGGAAACAGTTTGGGGACCCCTGCCTTAGTACATAAATCACAGACATGTAACGACACAAATAAAATAAAAATAAATTACTCCATTGATGCAAAAACAATAAATAAAAATTAAAACGACACATAATATGTACAACGTTGGTGGTGAGTTCATTTTTATTTGTATTTATTCTTATTGTGCTGTGCATTCTAGATTATCTACTCTGACACTCTGTGCTCAATGATGCTGCTGGTACTTTACGTGATTTCCCTGAGGGAGCCTTCCCATGGGATTAATACAGTTCTCGCTATCTCTATCTATCTCTATGTAAAGATCAACTACTGCATGCTATATTGGATCTGGTCCCTATTAATGGAAATAACATTCTCACTCACTATGTCAACACGAGTCGTGAGGATCCAGTCTCACTGGCAGGCTCTGTGTCACCAAGTTTAGCCTCTCAGGCGCATCAGAGTCATGGACTTCACCGCAGGGCTGGAGAACACGACTGCAATGGCAGCTCAAGACATTTGTTGTATCGTTAAAAAATTAAGGTGGCAATCTAAAGTCTAGAGCTGTGTATAAACCCCGCTGAAGAGTGTCGGGTTGATGTGACTAGATTATAATCTGTTTAAAGTGTAACCTGCAGACAGATCTGTCTTCCTTTCATTTTGTGCTTGTGTGTGTGTGTGTTTTTCTGCGTGCCGTGCTGTAGGTTGGGAAGCACTTTAATCCTCCCCTAGGACGCATGGGTGGTCCCTGCATGTGGCTCCCCAGTGCCCCAGGCTGCGTGGTTTCATTCACTAACAATTCGAGTTCAATGAGAACCTCGTGAAACATCAGCCCCGCCCTGATCCACATCAGCCCCGCCCTGATCCACACCAGCCCCGCCCTGATCCACATCAGCCCCGCCCTGATCCACACCAGCCCCGCCCTGATCCACACCAGCCCCGCCCTGACCCACATCAGCCCCGCCCTGACCCACATCAGCCCCACCCTGATCCACATCAGCCCCGCCCTGATCCACATCAGCCCCGCCCTGACCCACATCAGCCCCACCCTGATCCACATCAGCCCCGCCCTGACCCACATCAGCCCCGCCCTGATCCACACCAGCCCCACCCTGATCCACATCAGCCCCGCCCTGATCCACACCAGCCCCACCCTGATCCACATCAGCCCCACCCTGATCCACATCAGCCCCGCCCTTATCCACATCAGCCCCGCCCTGATCCACATCAGCCCCGCCCTTATCCACATCAGCCCCACCCTGATCCACATCAACCCCGCCCTGATCCACACCAGCCCCGCCCTGATCCACATCAGCCCCACCCTGATCCACATCAGCCCCACCCTGATCCACATCAGCCTCGCCCTGATCCACATCAGCCCCGCCCTGATCCACATCAACCCCGCCCTGATCCACATCAACCCCGCCCTGATCCACTTCAGCCCCACCCTGATCCACATCAGCCCCGCCCTGATCCACATCAGCCCCACCCTGATCCACATCAGCCCCACCCTGATCCACATCAGCACCACCCTGATCCACTTCAGCCCCGCCCTGATCCACATCAGCCCCGCCCTGATCCACATCAGCCCCGCCCTGATCCACATCAACCCCGCCCTGATCCACATCAGCCCCACCCTGATCCAGATGGTCCCTCCCCGTTTCTAATCATCATTCACTTCACGAGGCGGATATTTACTATCATATATCATCACTACTACTAAACTACTTCCTTAGTTTTACCCCTGCGCTCATTTTAGACCACGTTTCTATATCATCACAATAAACAGCTTCGATCAGCCGGATCGGTGACGTCACGTCCATCCAAGGGCGCAGCTTACCTGCTTCAGGTACAGAGGTCTGCGCGCCCGGCGGCCGTAGGAGAGAGCAGAGCAGCATCCACGGCAAAAACAGGCGGCTCTCCATCACAATGCGTCAGGTCCTTTGAAGCAATGCGTAAACGTGATGGGTTCTGGATCCAACCATAAATCCACTAAACCCAGAGGAGCGCACGTTGGAATGGTTTAATCATCCGGATTATTCTCTTACTGATTCCCTCTCGTTGAACATGATAAGCCAGTCGCGATCCAACTGGTGCCTGGAGTCCCTGGAAGTTTAGGATGAACTCGCGATTCCAGCCCGGCGTGCGCAAAAACCTGGACGCTGCTCGCCAATGGAAGCGCGTATCTCTTGCGCGTCGCCAGGATTGAACGTCAAGAGAACAACGAGTTCATGAACCCAATCCGCAGGAAACTTTCAAAGTAAGACGTTTAACTCATCGAGGCGGCTTTGGCTGTTTACACACGCCTCCCGTCCAGCCAGCTTGGATTAGTAAAAAAGTACAGTAAGTACTAGTAGTATGTACTATCGAAGTATGAATCTGCAAATTAAAACCAAAGCTCTGCATCTCTAATGAAAGTGGAAGAGGCAATAACTTGATGTCATTTATTTATTTTAAGTACTTTTCTTTTGAAAATGAAGGTTCTTTAACTTCCTCTAATGGCTTGAAGCCTCTCTGCCCCCCCCCCCCCCCCCCCCCCCCCAGTTACTCAGAATAGAGCCATGTTCACCAGTCAGACGTCAACATCTAGGACCTGAGTCACAATTAGTTTTACGGCTTTGCGTTTACTTGTTGGGGAGGAAGCCACCGAAAGCTCATTCAACATTTTTGCTGAGAAGACTTTGACATGAGTCGTACGAACCATCATTTAATGCTACAGATGAGTCGCAGAACAGATACAGACATTTGTTAAAAGTATTTATTTGCATTCCTCACAAGAGATGGCGGCTTGGTCTTCGGACAGTGAGGCACAGCTTGTTTATTTTCTGTTGTTCAAAAGATCGGGGAAGCTGTGGGTTACCACGACAAACCCAAATACTTTTTACACAAGTTTTCTTCTTTTTTTTATTGATGATGATGATGAATATATTTACTAGATAGAATGTTAGAGTACAAGTACAGTCACACAGTAGCATGTATTACAGTACAAATAAAGTCAAACATCCTGTCTAAGAGGAGCATTTCAAAAAAGCCCATGCGGTCTTGTTTTCGTTGAAAGTCCTTCGTACATAAATCATCGACATTTAACAATACAAATAAAAATAAAACCAATATTCAGTTACTCAAATGATGCAAAATAACATGAGAAAAATAAAAATAATTTTACACCACCGATGCAAAATGCTAATGAATGACTATAAATTACATAAATTACAAAGAGACTTAATATATACAATGTAGGTGGACAAAAACGGGGGGGGGATCCGGAGAGAGTCGGGATGACTATCTCCGTTTCTGCCCCCAAAGAGGTGCATGTTTTGAGGGCAGGAGTCAAACAGTTCCACCCTTGGGTGGCCGTATTGTAAAAAGATGATTTACCCATGTTGGTCCTATAGGAGGGGATAATCAGGTTGTTGTTTGAGCTCCCTCTAGTGTTGTGGCTCTGGGTGTCACTAAATCTGTTATTATACGGCACAAAGTTCTGGGTTGCCCAACATGTCGGCCATTCACCCATTTAGATCAATACTTACACGTATGCAGTCATGATGATGAATGATGAATATATTTATTAGATAGAATGTTAGAGTACAAGTACAGTCAAACAAGGTTCAAGGTTACTTTATTTGTACCAGAAGGTAGTTTTGTTTTGCTGTGAGATAAAGTTAAAACATCCAATATCCATTTAAACCAGCAAACATACATATAAAATTTATACAAACTGTTAAAAGTGCTCAAATAATATTTCATCAGCGCCAGTAAAACCAAGATGTCATAGTAAAATAAATTTAAAAAAAAAATAGTTTGCAAACCACAATAAAAGAAATTACAACACAAGATTTAAGACTATGATTAAAATAAAACCCGATAAAAAGAAGAAGGATTAAAATACAGACTATTGCTTATTCAGCAGACTCACCGCAGTCGGGACAAAGCTATTTTTGTACCGCTGAGTTCGGCACCTTGGCACTAGAAACCTCCGCCCAGAGGCCAGAGAGACAAAATGACCGTACCGGGGGTGCAGGTTATCCCGTAACACGGAGGAGGCGATCCTCTGCACCTGCCGACTGTACAAGGATGCAGGGCTGGTCTGCGCTTCACCAAGCAGACGACCTGACCATTTAACAATTACATTCAACCCCTTTTTCTGCTTCAGAGTAGCCTGGCCAAACCATGAAAAACAGTAGCATGTATTACAGTACAAGTACAGTCAAACAGCAGCATGTATTAGAGTACAAGTACAGTCAAACATCCTGTCTAAGTGGAGCATTTCTAAAAAGCCGTTGCGGTCTTGTTTCCGTTGA